>NC_043966.1:587670-605170 GCF_902148855.1 Sphaeramia orbicularis
AACAGCAGAACCTAGAAATAATAACAATAACAACTCCGCTGTTCTTGGTAGTTCTAGGTTCAGCTGGACTAGTTTTGCTCTTTTGAAGCAAAACTAGAACAACCAAGAACAGTGACATGGGCAAATGACACATTTAATAAGAAACTGTTCTTATTTTAGTTCCAAACTCCAATTTTTAAACAATATTATACCTCTTACCAAATGACTGTGTTGCACTGAGTTTAATGCATTTGTACAAATGATAAGTTTAGGCATAATATTGTTCAAACTGCACTTATTTTTCTTACAAAATTTTATTTTTTTCAGGTTATTCACATGTTTTTTGTGAAAGGATAGTCTGTAAATGTAAATCTTTTCATTATTTAATGTTTTTTATTGCACTAAAACAAAGAGAAAAAGTTATTATTTTGGTAATGATGTTATTACTTTACTGGTCCCTGGATGAAATGAGTTTGACACCTCAGACGTGGAGCGTAAAGGAGCCCTTCTTCAGACCAGGGACTCTTCAAAGACGTGAAGCTCCACCGGACCTCCAGACCACACATCTGTCTAATTCTGTCCTAGCGTCTCCAGGGTGGGTTCAGTCATGTCCGTCAAACTGCGCAGGTTTCCTGGGTTTCCAGCGGCTCCTGAACTCACCCCACTGGGCGTCAAAACGCTGAGTAACCCGAGGACACCTGAACGCAGCACCACTCTGTCAGTCAATACATGTTGGTGATAGGCTTTTAATTGCATAAGGCGATGGTGTAAACAGAAGCGAGGCGCAGCCAGGACGGGCACTAATTAAATCGGACTAACTCCATCCAGGGGTCAGGGACACATTTGGCCTTATTAAGAACTATGTGAACATGTAACCTGCTTTGAATCATTCAGCTGCCATAATTAAATTAAACAAGCAAGAAAAAGAACAGAGAGGTTATTAGGAAGCTCCGACTTAAAGATCAGTCGCAATCCAACGATTTATTAACCCTGTAAAGCCTGAACCATTAAATCATTGACAGAAAATTCCAGTTCTTTGAAACTGGAGCCTTTATTGGTCCTTCTGAAACAACCAAACAAGGCTTTTTCAAATATCCATTTCCATGTATGAGTTTCAAGTTTGTATCATATTTGATCCATCGGATCTCTTTGATGTAAAACATAGAAGGAAATCGTTCTGCTCAGGACAGTTTTGTTTTTCTATTTGTGTCCTAAAATGGTTCTTTAGATAGAAAAGGTTGCCGACCCATGGATTAGAAGAACCCAAAGTATGGTCTGGTTCTGGTAAAGTCCACATTTTACGTGTTCTTTATCTGAGAATGGATCATTTTACTAAAATTAAACTAAAAATGTTTTCACTGTCACTGTTTTCAGCTCCACATGATATCTTCTTCTACACATCTAATCTTTTCGAAGCAATTTTAATATGGTGGTTGTTCATTTATATTTAATCAACCCTTAAAGACCTAAAATTATTTTTGTGGTGACTTCCAAATTAGTTTTTTTTTTTCCACATTGAACCTTTTCTAATCAATTTAATCACCATTTATTATATTATTCTCCTCTACATTTTACATTTTTTTTAGTGAAAATCAGGTGTTTTCTTATTTTTTTAATATACTGATCATATACATGTTCATAAAAACTCAGCGTAAATTCAAAGATCATTAGAGCAAATCGGACAAAACTGAAGAAAAATGACCATTTCAGCAAAATATGTAATAAACTGAACATAACCCCAGTGTGTCCATCCACTGTCACTGATCCAACTCCATGGGTTTGACTGGAGAATCGATGTTGTAGAAGATGACTGTGTTTCCATGGTAACTACGGAGCCTGTGAATGTCCAGATGGGTCATATGTGATGACCATGAAAAGATGAAGAACTGTATTTGACACCAGTTATTGACATGTATTGATAGGATTAGTGGATCAGCAGGTATTAAACAGTTTAGATCAGTAGATGGTTTTGGTCACTAGTGACTGTTCAGCTCTTTGAAGGATGATTGACACTTTTCTTAGATGAATAAGGACTCAAATGGTGATTGCTGATGCTGTAAGAATAGATGATTGACAGCTGTTTTGTCCAATCATGGTCCAGAATCTGTCTGATGTCTGACCAGGAGCCAATCAGGCAGCCGGTGGTGTAGAGACAGATTCTGATTCTGTTACGTGGGAGACACGGTCGGATATCGCCTTCCTTTTGTAACACCGTAGTAATCCCTGCGTACAGGATGTAGCACAGGGGGGTCAGACTCATTCTGGTTCAGGTTCCACATACAGCCCAATATGATCTGAAGTGGGTCAGACCAGTAAATTAATTACATTTTTCACCTATTAATGACAACTTTAACCTTTTGTCTTTGTTTTATAGCGAAAAAGGTTCAATTGCATTATGAAAATGTGTACATATACAAACTATCCTTTAAAATGTTGAATTACTTTATCCTTTCACATGAAACTAAATAACATGAGCAACCATGTGCAACCTGAAAAGGGCAATTTAAACAATATTCTGTCTCAGTTTATCATTTACACATGTGTAGGAAAACGTACACATCACAGTGGATCTACTAAGACACAAAACGTTTAATAACAGGGAGAACACTGGTCAAATCACACTTTTCAGTCATGTTATTTCATTTTCTGTAAAAAGGCAGTTTAAAATAATAACATTTTCAAGTAATGGGATTTTTTTTACACTAAAATAAAGGGGAAATTTCTGAGAAAAGTCATCATTAATAGGTTCTTCTGATGGTTTTTTACTTGTCTGACCCACTTGAGACTGAATTATTGTGTGTGTGGAACCTGAACTAATATTTCTGTTAGTACCTTCAGTGTGAGTTTGCTCATGTCATAAATTCACTGGACCCTTTCACAGACCAGTTTTGGCCCACGGGCCGTATGTTTGACTCCCCCGATGCAGCACATGGGAGGATGTAACATACAAATACTAAACCAAAACTCCAAACTGTGTGTGACCTCAGCTGATGTTCCACAGCAGCTGGCCAATCACCTTAAAGGATCATTTACTGCATATCTACTCACTGATCCTCATCAATAATCACTTCATCAAAGACCAAAACTCCGCCTCAGGGTAAAGAGAGCAACGAGGAGACGAGAGCCGCTGAGCAGAGACTGAGGGGGTCATGGACAGCAACAGTTACTTCGAAATGACGGAAAATGACGCAGAGGAGGAGGAAGACTGAGAGGAGAGGCGTCTGGAGGTGTCACAAACAAACAAACAAACAAACAAACAAACAAACAGACAACAAACACACAAAGGTGTCCTGGAGTCTGAAAACAGTCTTTTAATCCAAGTTCAGGACCGGACAAACACCGGTGGAAGACAAAGAGGACGTATGCTGCCTTCCAGACAGGTTTCTAAGCCCGGAAGTCACGACCATATGCTGCTGCTGTGGCTCAGGCTGGTGTTAAAACTGTTAAATTTACGTTTGGTCTCATCCCACAGGCTGGAAAATGCATGTATTAAATCATTACAATATCATTACACTGCTGCTAAAGCAACAAACCTCCATGTGGCCTAAGCCTTCTGCAACAGTCCTGTATGTGGTATGTTTTGGTTCAAGGTCCTTCTTCTATGCATTAAACCAGTGATTCAACTGCTGGGTCATGATCCTAAAGTGGGCTGGACATAAACACAGCTCGTATCCTTGAATACTTTATTGAGCCCAGGGGGAAAGTTGTGTTTGTCACAGTTACTCCATTCAAGTAAAAGAAAAAAGATGTAGGAAATTATCAACTAGAAGAAATATACCAGTATTATAGATATTTACACATATTTAACCTCCTCAGACCCAGGACATGTCAGCAGTACCAGCTTTTTGTGTTTTTTATTCAATCAGTGCCTATATTGGAAACATCATGATGCAACAGTTTATTCAGATGCAGTTTTTAACATTTTTATGGAATGTCCTTTGTGGTGGACAGTTTTCTTTTCTTTTTTTTGTATAAAGTTGTAAAACTCGTGTCCACAAATGTGGACAGAAAACCCAGAGCTGGGGCTGAGGAGGATAAAGCTCTAAAATACAAACATATATATCACTCTGACTGAATATATCCATTTATATTTACATTTATACATTTGGCAGACGCTCTTTTCCAAAGCGACTTACAGGGGAAGATTAACAATTACGCTCTGTCTCTACTTCTTTTATAAAGCACTTTAAAAGAACCACAGTGGACCAAAGCGCTGTACAGAAGAATAAATAAAAAACAAAATAAAAGAATAAAATACAAGAATAGATGAAAGACAAAAACAGCTGTACAATTAAAAACAGTGAAATAAATAAATAGATTAAAAAAAAATAAAATTTATATATATATATATATATATATATATATATATATATACATATATATATACATATATATATATATATAAACCAAATATACATTTACAACACTCTATTAAACACAATTAGAACAGTCAATATGATAATTACAGAAATAAATAAGTGTGCAAAAATTGTTTTGTTATGTAAAATTATTTGGTTTTAGAGTAGAAATAATATTCTACCATTCGTAACATTTTGGTAAAATTACCTCTATCTTCTTGTCAAAAATGTCTTTAACCTCATTTTATCCTTTTCCCTGGAAACTTTTCACTTTTACTTTTATCTGTTACATAAACCAGCACCAGAACCACTGGCAAAAAGGAAAATGAGTTGATTTTTATTTTTTTAGAAAAGTCACTTTCTTATCAAATGACAGCAGTGATTCCTGTATAATTACAGGGTTTCTTTGGCTACGTTACATGTTGAGTGTGTGCAATCCCACATAATGAAAGCACAGCCTGTCCCTGTGCCAATGTAATCCCTCTAAATGTATGAAAATAGAAGCTGGCTATTGTTGGAGTCAGCGTGCTGCCTCAGCATATACATCCTCTGACACCATTTGGAAGAGTTGCACCCTGGGATATTCTCTCGCTGGGACAAAATCCATCTCGATCCATCTCCCCTCTGGCACAGCGAGAGGAAGTTTGATTGATTTATCAGGCCTGCGTCTCCCCAGCCTCCCTTTAATGAGACAGTAATAGCCCACGGTCGGCCGGCGCTCCAGAGACCGATGTGAAGGAGAGGCGAGCGCAGAGAGCAGAAATGTGGACAGAATATGTAACCTGAGCTCCGATCAATCCCACACACAGACCGCTGCAGAGAGAGGCAGCAGACGGACAGGACCACAGGCAGACAGGAGGGAGAGGACACACACCCAGAGAGGCGGATGTTCCAGCCCATGGACGCAGAACACACACAAGCACAGGTGTCAAACATGAGGCCCGGGGGCCAAAACCGGCCCACCAAAGGGTCCAGTCCGGCCCTGGGAGGAATCTGTCAAATACAAAAATGACACTGAAGAAATGAATAATCAAGGATGTTCAAATCATTTTAGGTCAATTCAATCTAAAGTGGATCAGACTAGGAAAACACTATCATAATAACCTATAACTAATAAAAACTGCAAATTCTCCTCTTTGTTTTAAGTATTAAAAAACAGTAAATTAGAAACAACAGTTACATTTACAGACTATCCTTTTACAAAAAAATATGAATATCCTGAACAAACATGAACAATCTGAAAGGTCTTTTTATACAATATTCTGCCTGTTACTAAATCTGTAAGTTATAATGCACATGTATAAAAGATCAACTTCGGTGTAATATTGTTAACATTGCACTTTTTCTTAAGAATTTTCAGGTTGTTCATATTTGTTCATGTTATGTTCAAGTACGGTTCATAGGTCTAAATATTTTCATCATGGAATTTGACTTTTTTCACTTGAAAACATAGAGAACACTTTGGAGGTGACATTATTTCTCAGTTCTTCTCCTATTATTTCTATTATTTGATTGGTCCGGTCCACTTTAGATCACATTAGTCTGGATGTGGACCTGAACTGAACCCTAACCCTAACCCTAACCCTGCACTGAAGCCTTCAACTGTCTCATTTATGGGCTCTTATGCAGATGCTGTGGTTTCAACACACAGAAAAAATGCACCACCACCTGAACCTGACTTTGGAAAAGTTTCCATGGTGACAGTATTCTGGTATTAAACAGGTACATGTACAGTAGGTTAACCCATAAAAAGCCAAAGATCCACCAGTGACCACATGTATCGACTGATCTGAACTGTCTAACACCTGCAGATCCACTAATCCTATCAGTACATGTCAATAATTGGTGTCAGATACAGTTCTTCATCTTTTCATGGTCATCAGATATGACCATATTTGGACGTTCAGAGGCTCCGTAGTTACCGTGGAAACACCGTCATCTTCTATAACACTGATTCACCAGTCAAACCCATGGAGTTGGATCCGTGACAGTGGATGGACACACTGGGGTTATGTTCAGATAATAATAAATCTGCTGAAAAAGTCAGTTTTTCTTCATTTTTTCTGTTTTTGATGTAATAACCTTTGAATTTCCTCTGAGTTTTAATGAACATCTACATGATCAGTCAATTAAATAGAAGAAAATACACAATTTCCATTGAAAAATGCAAAATGTAGAAGCTAATATTACAATAATCAGTGATAAAATCACTGAGGAAAGGCTAAAAGTAGAATAAAAACTGAATCTGAAAGTCACCACAAACAACAGTGTTTTTAATGTTTTTTACTTGTTTTGAATGTGCGACACTGTGGTCCACTGTTGTTTTTAATGTTATCTTTAATATTCTTTAGAAAATGGATTGAAACACGTGAAGACCCTGTTCTGAACGATATAAAGCAGACTGAAACAAGCCAGACCCTGAGTGGATCAAGTCAAAATAGATGTGATATGAGATGAAGCTGACACTTGTCTAGATCTTTACCGTCTAATATTCCCCATCATCCAATATACTGCAATCATCTCTCTATCTGCTGCTGAACAAAAACATGGAGTCGGCCGATAATTCTCAGAGTTTGTTCCAGCCATAATATGTTCGAACAGTCAGACTTCATTTGCACCTGCGTCAGATCGTCTCCTGTCACTGATGGACGTCTTCATACTGTGTCCATGCATCTGTAGGTCACATGGGTGGAACTCACTTTAGTTCTGCTTCCACATTCAGTCCAATAGGATCTCCAACAGGCCAGAAGATCCAAATAATACAAGAATAACCTGGAAAGAAGGTCAGCTTCAAACTTCTCACTATGTTTTAGAGCGAAAAAAGGAAAATGACACAACGGACGTTTCCATCTACAAACGATCCTTGAAAAAATGGGATCAACACCAACATCCATGAACAAATAAAAAGACCAGGACCATAAGACCAGGACCAGAGGACCAGGACCATAAAACCAGGACCAGAGGACCAGGACCAGAGAACCAGGACCAGAGGACCAGGACCATAAGACCCGGACCAGAGGACCAGGACCAGAGAACCAGGACCAGAGAACCAGGACCAGAGGACCAGGACCATAAGACCAGGACCAGAGGACCAGGACCATAAACCAGGACCAGAGGACCAGGACCAGAGAACCAGGACCAGAGGACCAGGACCATAAGACCCGGACCAGAGGACCAGGACCAGAGAACCAGGACCAGAGAACCAGGACCAGAGGACCAGGACCATAAAACCAGGACCAGAGGACCAGGACCATAAGACCCGAACCAGAGGACCAGGACCAGAGAACCAGGACCAGAGGACCAGGACCAGAGAACCAGGACCATAAGACCAGGACCAGAGGACCAGGACCAGAGAACCAGGACCAAAGAACCAGGACCAGAGGACCAGGACCAGAGAACCAGGACCAGAGGACCAGGACCATAAGACCCGGACCAGAGGACCAGGACCAGAGAACCAGGACCAGAGAACCAGGACCAGAGGACCAGGACCATAAAACCAGGACCAGAGGACCAGGACCATAAGACCCGGACCAGAGGACCAGGACCAGAGAACCAGGACCAGAGAACCAGGACCAGAGGACCAGGACCATAAAACCAGGACCAGAGGACCAGGACCATAAGACCCGAACCAGAGGACCAGGACCAGAGAACCAGGACCAGAGGACCAGGACCATAAAACCAGGACCAGAGGACCAGGACCATAAGACCCGAACCAGAGGACCAGGACCAGAGAACCAGGACCAGAGGACCAGGACCAGAGAACCAGGACCATAAGACCAGGACCAGAGGACCAGGACCAGAGAACCAGGACCAGAGGACCAGGACCATAAGACCAGGACCAGAGGACCAGGACCATAAGACCCGAACCAGAGGACCAGGACCAGAGAACCAGGACCAGAGGACCAGGACCAGAGAACCAGGACCATAAGACCAGGACCAGAGGACCAGGACCAGAGAACCAGGACCAGAGGACCAGGACCAGGACCATAAGACCAGGACCAGAGGACCAGGACCATAAGACCCGGACCAGAGGACCAGGACCAGAGAACCAGGACCAGAGAACCAGGACCAGAGGACCAGGACCAGAGGACCAGGACCATAAGACCCGAACCAGAGGACCAGGACCATAAGACCCGAACCAGAGGACCAGGACCAGAGAACCAGGACCAAGAACAGGACCAGAGGACCAGGACCATAAACCAGGACCAGAGGACCAGGACCATAAGACCCGAACCAGAGGACCAGGACCAGAGAACCAGGACCAGAGGACCAGGACCAGAGAACCAGGACCATAAGACCAGGACCAGAGGACCAGGACCAGAGACCAGGACCAGAGGACCAGGACCATAAGACCAGGACCAGAGGACCAGGACCATAAGACCCGAACCAGAGGACCAGGACCAGAGAACCAGGACCAGAGGACCAGGACCAGAGAACCAGGACCATAAGACCAGGACCAGAGGACCAGGACCAGAGAACCAGGACCAGAGGACCAGGACCAGAGAACCAGGACCATAAGACCAGGACCAGAGGACCAGGACCAGAGAACCAGGACCAGAGGACCAGGACCATAAGACCAGGACCAGAGGACCAGGACCATAAGACCCGGACCACAGGTCAAAGGTCATCCCCTGCAGTCGTGTGTCTTATCTCTGCAGTCATATATTTATGTATTTATATATCTTATATATTTATATATTTCTGTCTTTGTGTCTTTATTTCCATCTTATTGTCATATAATATATATCTTATATATTTTTCTGTCTTTATTTCCATCTCACTGTTTCGGACTGTCGGACCTAAAGCGTCCACAGCTGTTTCCACGGTAACAGTCCAACACATGCTGCTTATCCAATGTCACAGCGTTAGCTGCATTAAACCTGTAAAGCAGAGAGCTGGCCACAGTACAAACAGCCTTTACCTGCAGAGTTACTGATTCAACTTCTACAAAGTGGAAAAGTTCCAGTGAAATGTCTTCAAGGTGGAAAAGTCGAAGGAACAGCGTTCAAGAACACTCCTGTGGAAAACAAACTGAAGCTCACATCTTAAATAGAACACTGTTTTACTTCAAGTTAAGATCAAGACACAAATCAGACTTAAAAAACATGACATTCAGGATTTATATTCTTTTATGTTCATTATTTACACCCTTAAACATCCACAGACCTCTGCTTCTCCTGTAATTATTTTAATTTTCTATCATTTTCCCTCAATCTGATTCAGTTTTTTTTTTTTTTAATTTACATGAACCCGAAGACTCGAAAGTAGAATAATAGAATACAACAGTAGAATAATAACAACATAACAGCGTATGAATAAATAATGAAAACTCCAAACCTGTTGTTCTGTTTTAGTGTGAAAAAGGTCAAATTCAAATGGAATGTACTGTACTGTGTTGTCTTTTAAGCAGTAGTGTTTTTTTAGTCCTTGACCCGTAGGCATAAATGTTGTTTTGTACTCTACTGTAGTGTATTGCACTGTAGTTTTGTAATGTATTCCACTGTATTTGCTTTGTATATTTATTTATGAAGTGGGGACAGTGGATGAAAACTAGCACTAACCCTAACCCTAACCCTAACCCCTAACCCTAACCCTAACCCTAAGCCTAACCCTAAACCTAAACCTAACCCTAACCCTAAACCTAAGCCTAAACCTAACCCTAAACCTAACCCTAAGGCTAAGCCCAACCCTAAACCTAAGCCTAACCCTAACCTTAAACCTAAGCCTAAGGCTAAGCCCAACCCTAACCCTAACCCTAAACCTAAGCCTAACCCTAACCCTAAGCCTAAACCTAAACCTAAGCCTAACCCTCTAACCCTAAATCTAAGCCTAACCCTAACCCTAACCCTAAGCCTAAACCTAAGCCTAACCCTAACCCTAACCCTAACCCTAAACCTAAGCCTAACCCTAACCCTCTAACCCTAACTCTAACCCTAAACCTAAGCCTAAGCCTAACCCTAACCCTCTAACCCTAACTCTAACCCTAAACCTAAGCCTAACCCTAAGCCTAAACCTAACCCTAAGGCTAAGCCCAACCCTAACCCTAAGCCTAAACCTAAACCTAAGCCTAACCCTAAGCCTAAACCTAAGCCTAACCCTAACCCTCTAACCCTAAATCTAAGCCTAACCCTAACCCTAAGCCTAAACCTAAGCCTAACCCTAACCCTAAACCTAACCCTAACCCTAACCCTAACCCTAACCCTCTAACCCTAACTCTAACCCTAAACCTAAGCCTAAGCCTAACCCTAACCCTCTAACCCTAACTCTAACCCTAAACCTAAGCCTAAGCCTAACCCTAGTGGTCATTGGTTATTCCATGCCGTTTGTCATTGGGGTTGGGAAGCCCCTCAGATTCTTCCACCTGTGGATGTAACTCTACTCCTTTTATCCATAACAGCTGGAGCTGTGGATCGGCAAGAACCTGGAGATACAAATCCAAATACTAGGATCACAATACCACATATCATGAAATATCATGATACTGTTAAAAAGGCAATTTTTTGTTTGTTTCGTTTTTTAAAATGATTATTTCTTTGAAGAACTGAATTCCATCATAAATCTGCCCAAATCCTAAACACATTTGTATTTGATCCCAACAGGATCTAATGTTCTGTCACAAATGTTCCAACTGTGTTCAAACTGAAATTCTGTTTCACAGACATTCCAGTTTCAGATCCTGTTCAAATGTTCAGGTTCTATTAGTTCACAACGAACATCAGAACAGGATTTGAGTTCAATCCAACAAAGGAACCAACATCTGCCTCAGACAGAAAAAAGAGCTTTTAGGAGGATTCAAATGAGCATTATTTAATAAAACAGTGTTAAATAATAATAAATACAATATAAACAATAAAGAAAACCAAGAAAAAAATGAACCTCCACCATATCTGCGTTTGAATAAATATCTAAAAATATCGATACAGTACTTTTTAATATCAATAAAGTATTGTGAAATGAAATATTGCGATATATTGCAGAGCTGGTCTTTTCTATCAGCCCTAATAACAGCATGAACCAGCGTCAGGTCCGTCTATATTTATGGAGTCTTGAACTGGACTGAGAGGAAAAAGCTGCAGATGCATTTTGAAGCCCTAAACCAAATGAACTTCCCTGGTATTTGGGCTCCTGTAGCTTTAAGACGGATCAGACTGAGGATCCCAGTGGAAATAATTAGTAAACATGGATCTTTCTCTCTGCATGAATGATTCATTAAATACTGTACACGATGGAAATCCTGTCGGTTCTGCCGAACAGGAGGGTTAAAACAGGCTGACACGAGGAAAACTGTCCCATGTTGGAAACCGAGTCAGATAAAATGTGATAAAAATAAACCATGAGCCCAACACGGCGGATCCTGGAGCAGTGAATGTCCGACGTGTATTGGATTTATTTCAGGACTTGGTGGAACATCCTCCTCTGGAATGAGCTGTTGAACAAATCCACCGACTACCTACAATTGTCAGTTTTAGCAGCTGTTAAAGTCTTCCAGGGACCTAAAATAACCCGGGTATCGCCGAGTCGAGGCTGCGGACAGAAGAGACAAGCAGATCAGAAGTTGAGGCGGAGGCGGCAGACAGACGTGGCGGCAGGTAGAGGCGGCGGCCGGCGAACAGCGGTTGGCGAACAGTGGCCACCGCCACCGCCACTCAATGCGGCCGTTAATTAAAGTCACTCTCCTGCGCTTTTTAAGCAACAGCTAGCAATTTCCATGGACAACAGCAGCATGGCAGCCAGCCTGGATGACCAGGAAGTGAGTGGGTGACTGGGGGGGGGGGGCATGGGGGCGGACCCACCAGCCTGAGTTTCTGCTTTGGTCAGTGGTTCCCAACCTTTTTTGGCTTGTGACCTCATTTTAACGTCACAAATTTCTCCCCAGACATTCAGAACTCTTGGAGATGTCTTAGCGGGGCCAGGCGGGTGAAGAAATCTTTCCATTCTCTGTTCAGTCTGATTTTCTGACTGCGACTGCGGACGGGCAGGTAGTAACGCACATGGTCACATGATCGGGTCAATCCAGATATGCCCTCTCAGCAACGTGATCTTATAAATTGCGTACAAATAACATGGCACTTTTAATTGGCGTGTTAGCGGTATGCATTCGAAGCTTTTGTGTGTAGGTTCATGTCACGTCAAATACCACATGGTTAGCAGTTAAGGCGGCGTTTGTCAACCTTGGGGTCGGGACCCCACGTGGGGTCACCTGGAATTCAAATGGGGTCACCTGGAATTTCCAGTAATTGATAAAAAAAAAAAAAAAAACTTATTGATTAAAGAATATATGGTGAGTTGAGAGACAATCCCAACACATAAAAGACATGACCAACACTGAAGCTGAAACTGAAGCACTGTGCTACCTGTTGTGTGTAGTAGAAAAGTTAAGTTTGAATAAATGTATGAATGAATGAATGCATAATTCACACTAAATTATGTTTTACTGACAGAAACATTTTCAAACCATATGAAGATCTCAAAAGTGCATGGATCTCACACAAACAAGTTTCACTAGAATCATTCCAGAACTAACCAGTTACGGAAATTATATCGTTTTTTTCCTATGCTTTCCTCGTGTATTTCTAATCTTACAAGATTATGAGCCTTTGAGGAAACTCTAAAATTAAACTTTTTCTCACACTTAATTAAGACTTTCACACAAAATTCCAGACTTTTTAAGACAGTGTTTTTCAACCTTGGGGTCAGGACCCCACCTGGAATTTAGAGTAATTGATAGAAATAAAAAAATACAAATAAAAAAATCTGTTGAGTTGACAGAGCCAATCCCATCCATATCAGACAAACTGTGTGTGAAACTGCAGCACTGTGCTTCTGTTTGTGTCACATGTTCACTGTGGTCAGTTTCAGATGCTGCAGCTCTTTCATCATTCATAGTTTCAGTTCTTGTTTGTTCAGTATTAATTGTCCTCCTTGTAAATCCCAGCTGGACTGACTGGACAGATCCTGACCTTTAATCTACACCTGGATTTACTGCCTCTGTCCACAGTAATAGACATTATATAGACTAAATGTCCACAATAATAGACATTATATAGACTAAATGTCCACAATAATAGACATTATATAGACTAAATGTCCACAATAATACACATTATATAGACTAAATGTCCACAATAATAGACATTATATAGACTAAATGTCCACAATAATTACACTTATATAGACTAAATGTCCACAATAATAGACATTATATAGACTAAATGTCCACAATAATTGACATTATATAGACTAAATGTCCACAATAATACACATTATATAGACTAAATGTCCACAATAATACACATTATATAGACTAAATGTCCACAATAATAGACATTATATAGACTAAATGTCCACAGTAATAGACATTATATAGACTAAATGTCCACAATAATACACATTATATAGACTAAATGTCCACAATAATAGACATTATATAGACTAAATGTCCACAATAATTGACATTATATAGACTAAATGTCCACAATAATACACATTATATAGACTAAATGTCCACAATAATACACATTATATAGACTAAATGTCCACAATAATACACATTATATAGAATAAATGTCCACAATAATAGACATTATATAGAATAAATGTCCACAATAATAGACATTATATAGAATAAATGTCCACAATAATAGACATTATATAGAAGTATAGTTTTTAAACATGACAGACGTATAGTTTTTAACATGACAGACGTATAGTTTTTAACATGACAGACGTATAGTTTTTAACATGACAAAATGACACAAGTGTCATAAAACACTGATTTGAACCCAGTCATGACCCATGGGGGGGTGGGGGGGGGGCAGACACTGGTGCGTCTAAGGGTTAATGACACAACAGCGACTACATCATTTCTGTGACACTCTGTGCCAGGGGGTAAAGGTGAGGCGCTGACCTTTGAGTCCCCCCCCCGCACCCCCCACCCCCCCGCTGTCCGGCTCCATCATACAGATGTGAAATGTTACAGAGCAGAGCTGGAACAAACAGCCTCAGGAGTTGAAAAACAGGAAGTAAGCACAAACAAAACAACAGCGGTCTGTGACGGGCGCAGAGTGGTCTGGAAAGCCTGTAGGAACAGACTTTGTGAAAAGGTCAGCCTCAGACGACATGATGAACACTCGTCCCAAAGGCTGCGGTTTCCGTCCAACAGCAGCAGCACACTTCAACATTTGGACCTTCCACTGATTTGGGTTTGTTACTGTTTTTTCTGGGGACAGACACATGAATGTTCTCTGACAGTGATGACCTGGGGTCAGATCAATTCAATTCAATTCAATTCAACTTTATTTGTATAGCCCAATATCACAACAAGGTTATCTCAAAGGGCTTTACAGAGTCAGTTAGAGTAAACAACAGTCAAATGAACAGCAAGAAAATGAGTAGTGTCCAGGGCATCCCCCGTCCTTAGACCCTCCTTCTCGGCAAGGAAAAACTCAAAACCCAGTGGGATCAGATCAGATCAGATCATAACGACTTTTCATTTGTGTCTTTTTGTACTCAAACATCTACAGTTACTAATCTGATCAAATCCACATGCAGAGGAAACTGGACAGAATTCAGTGGATTTCATGGATAAACCTGAGGTTTCCTTTTGTCATCACTGGAAAGGTGGTCTTTTAACCCTTTATCAGGCAAGTGACTATTTTTGGTCATTAAATATGGGGCCAATCCTGTCCCTCAGTGAGCTCAAGAAGCATGTTGGTTTTTAAAACACGACACAGTCATTCAGAGATGTTAGTGACATTTTGAAGCTGTAAATAGTGAATATGAGTGATTTTTGTCCCTTTATGACCTTATACTTAATAATAAATGGTGGGTTTATTGCATGTGTTTACTGTGTAGCATGTGCTGCTTAGATGTTTTATGACAGAAGGAGGGAGACTAACACATTCAGGTTGAAACTTTGAACTTCAGAGTATTTCAGTGAGTGCCCTTTAAAGGGTTCAATCTGCTTCAGAACACAACTGCTGTCAAACTAGGAGGAGATAGCTTGTTTTCTGTAGCTCTTCTTGTTTTACCCTCATTAACATCTTGGAGTCTCCCACATGACTCTAACTTCATCATTTTCACCATCATTCACTGAGTGGACAGGAAACAAACGACAATAACAACAACAATTAAACAGTAAACAATAAGGCAGAATGAAACCTGTCTCAGTCTGAAGGCTCTGAAGTCTTTGGGTCCAGAATATTAATAAGAGTCATGTGGTCCAAATTCATTTAATACATCCAGGATATTAAAAAAAAAAAAACAAACACTTTTTTTTTCTTTTTCAATCACAACTGGACTGAACAGAGGTTTAAGGTCAATTTGACATTTCATTGTTCATCCAAACATCGGTATCAGTTAAATATACATTTTACAGGAAGTAACTCTGACAAGAAAAATAATGAGTCAAGTGATTTCAGTAGAAGTGTTTTTTGTAGTTCCTGCCCTTAAAACATATTTTAATTCCAGAAAACCCACAGTAATAATTGGGTAAAAGCATATTTTTAATGTTTTAGTGCAATTTATTTCCTAATTAAATGGAAAACAGCTGTAAATGTTGTCTTGTGGTGACATTGGACCGTAATGGACACATGCCATTTTGTGGTGCTTTCAGATTTCATTTCGATTATATCCAATTCACAGACAGAACAGTCACTATACTTTTCTCTCATAATGGATTAATTAATGGACTATTAGTCTAATTATGGGAGTTGTAATTACATTTACATGCATTAAGTGCAGCCTCATCTGAACTTCACTGGAACACTGAGGCGACAAACAAATACATTAAAACACATGAGCAGAAAATGGATGGACTTCTGGTTTTAACTGGTGGTGACGGTTTTAAAGGAGTCACACTCATCTAAACCCACTTGAATTAGTCTTTGGTACATTTATTATTATTATTATTATTATTAGCAGTAGTAGTAGTAGTAGTAGTATTTACAAAATTTACTTGATTTTTTTTTTTTTTTTTTTTGGGGGGGGGGGGGGGGGGGTTATGGCTCAGGAACCAAATATGGTAACTTCATTAACCTTGATTTTCTACATAATACATACACTACAAATATAAATTTCACAAAAGTAATAAAGTCTTGTTATGTCCAATAACACACTAAATACATTTAAAATTTGAATGTCTGAGTATTTCTATGAGTGAACTATAAAGGGTTCAAGGGCTCATATTTGTCTGAACCCACTGTTATCAGTCTGGGCTTCAGTTCTTTGTGTATTTGGACCCTAATAGTTCAGACACTTTGAATCTGAACCCTCCAGCTGCTGCTAAACTATCTGTATATTCATTTGGGCAAAAATCCAGTGGATTTCTACAACCTGTTTGAATTCCTTCTTTATTTGTTTCTAGTTATCTAGTTCTACCTCCACATTTGCACATATCAGCTCCAGACTTCAGACCAACATTTGTCCAGTTCGACAGAATTGTTTGTCGTCATAAGCAGTTGTAGTAAAAACTGAAAATATGTCCGAACTTGGAGAAGATTACCTCAGATGTTCAGCTGTTGGTTGAACAGGACAGAGCAGCAACAGCCAATAACCTGGAGGGGGAAATGCAGTTTATTTAATCCCACCCCTTCTCCATAAAATATTCATTATATATATTTATTTCCCTCTTCCTTTTACATCGCTCTTTTACGTATTTTAACAATATTATGTTGGCAAAAAATGGCAACTGTAGAACAGAACAGAACAGAATAGAATAGAATAGAATAGAATAGAATAGAGCACAACTTTTTTGTCACTGTTTTACTATAATGAGAAACAGTTTAGCAACATCTTCCTCAGCAATAAAAAAAATAGGAATAAAAAAAAAAAAAAAGTTTAAATCCAATAAAAAATTGACAAAATGTGTTTGTTCTTTTGTCATGTGGTATGTAAAATAGAAATAATACTGTCTGCTGGTAGATGTGTGAGGTAAACCTAACCATGTCCTCTCTCCACTCTGAAACATTAATTAAAGTTTAATCATACTGGTTTGAATGTCAGAAAGGCTAATTACACATGGATCTAAATAATGCGGTTGGGATTTCATGTTGACACTTGATTTGTGGAGATTCTTCAGAATGAGAACAGAATGTGGGTTAAAGAACGGCAGCTCTTCACTGGAGCGTTTCAAGGTATTTGTCAAAACATCGTCAAGGATTCAA
>NC_043966.1:610170-680170 GCF_902148855.1 Sphaeramia orbicularis
TGTCTGTCTGTCTGTATCTGTCTGTCTGTCTGTCTGTCTGTGTCTGTCTGTATCTGTCTGTCTGTCTGTGTGCAAGATAACTCCAAAAGTTCTGGACAGATTTGGATCTTTTCAGGACATGTTGATACTGGCACAAAGAACCAAGGATTACATTTTGGTGGTGAAGGGGGGGCGTGGACTGACCCACCTTGGCGGAGGTCTGCGCTCTCTGAGTGCGTTTCTAGTTTGTAAATGTAAATATCTTCATGTGATTTTACTTGTTGTCATTGTTTGTCGAATCAGGAAACCCAGGACATGATGCTGAAGCGTCCACTGGGCCAACAGGTGGTATGCACATGAGGTTTGCCCTGACGTTGAGGGGGGGATGGGAGCCGTACCTGACACATGGGAAGGACGTCAGTATGGGACACATCATCAGGAGCGTACCTTTGAGTCACTGGGTGCTTCAGCCTTTCAACACCAGACACTGACCACAGGCGGTCATCTACAGCTGGTGAAGCCTGAGCTGGTGTCCCAGGTCCAACAGATGTTTGAATGGAGCAGCTCCTGGGACTATGCAAGGCAGGGGCGTCCTGGTCCCTGAGTCCAGCCTCAAGCGGACCGCATACCTCGTTCACCCTCCTCCTGGGGGGTTCTGGCCTGGGTTCACAAGCTGGGGATGGGGTAGGGGGCTGGGTTATTATGACCTCCACCAAGGAACAGTGGAGGTCATGTTTTCATCTGGGTTTGTCTGTTTGTCTGTTGGCAAGGTAACAAAGGGTTATGGAAGGATTTGGATGACATGTTCAGGAAATACTGACACTGGCACAAGGAACAAATGATTATATGTTGGTGGTAATGGGGGGGGGGGGGGGTGTCAGACTGATCTGCTTTGGTGGAGGTCTGCACTGTCAGTGCTTTTATTGTGTGTGTGTGTGTGTGTGTGTGTGTGTGTGTGTGTGTGTGTGTGTGTGTGTGTGTGTGTGACCCCTGAACTCTAATGGTCCTACATCTGTGAGTGTCTTCAGTGTCATTTTTGCACGGGTCAGGTTGAATCCTTTGACCCGCAGGCCGTACGTTTGGCACGTGTGTTGTGGACATTTGAAGAACTTCTTCACATATTTAGACTGTTCTTGGCCGCTGCTTTTGAACCACATCACCTGTTTCCAGTCTTGTTGCTTCATTATGGCTTGTTTCCTTTTTTTTTTCTAAATATGAAAAATGGATGGTTTTAGTTACAAAAGCAATAAATTTGACCACAAAACATGGGGCACCTTGTGTACAATGACATACCGGAGCATCTTAATATCCCTTTTTTTCTTTCTAATTTCCATTTTCTACAGCGTACCAACTTTCTGATGTTGATCCTTCCACACGTTTTCGGCTCCAGCCTGTGATTTGACCTTCTACATGGATTGATTGCGGTGCATCCGTTGGCGCTGTTTTGTATTTCCAAGCGCATATAAATTTCACAGCCTCATTTATTTATCTATAGCGTTCTCGGGGTATGCAGCGATCTATAAACACAGCCTCTGTCTGCAGCAGCCTGTTATGGGCTTCACTCTTCCATGTTGATGTTAATGTGAACATAGGCTGCCTTCTGTTTCCTCCACTTGTTTCCATGGTAATATTCCACTGCTTTAGTCCATTCAGACACACACACACACACACAAAAAGCTATTAGTGTTCAGGATATGAAGATGCATGTAAACAAATTATCCTGCACTTATCTGTTAACTAACCAGGATATGAATCAATATCAGGGCATGTAGGTGTGTTTGCTAAAAAATTAATTTCCACCCTGTTCATTTGGTTCTGATGTGAGTCAACAAAACCAAAGACACAAGGTGAATTTTTCTGCGTTTTCACCGGTTTCAGTGGGATCACTATGTGCTATGTCCTTATGGCTTATTTCTGGACTTTTCAGGCCTTTAGTGTTTATTTTACGACTCACTTTCCGACTAATTAATGTTAAATTAATCACAGACACGCAGAAAAGTCACTTGTACGATTTGAAAGTCTAATTTGTCCATATTTTACTCGGTGCTGCTTGTTGTTTGACCCAGTTGTTTTACATTTTAATTGGTTTCATTGTTTTATTGAATTGCCTTCTATTGTTTTTATCATCACTTGTTCAAGCAGGAGTTTAATTTTTCCCTTTCTTATATGTATATTTTGCTGAATTCATTTATTTTTACCTCAGATGTTTTTCTCGGATTTATCACAAATGAACTTGAACTGAATGAATTTTTATTAATAACAACTCAATATTTTATTTCTTGATTTGTTATCTTTTACTTGATTAAAAGGGTCTATATGTATTTCTACTTTTAATTCTTTAGAAAATGAGCTTAAATTGTCATTGTGGTGCTTCTGGCAAAGACGCAGATGTATTGGATTGTACAGATATGAGGTGATTTCATTTCCAACGATGGGCCGGTGGATTTATGTGACCATTAGAGGGAGTAGTGAGTCACTCTGAGGAGAACTAACCCCACAGCGCCTTGGACCAAAGCATCAGAATATGAGCAGATGGGATGAGAACCATTAAGAAACAACTTTTAGAGTCAAAAAAAAAAAAGGAAATGATAAAAGTAGAACCTGTTGTTTTCAGCTGTAAATGTAAACAATGCAGTTTCTTCTACATGAGTGAGTTTGATTCAGAGGCTTATGGAGGTAAAAAGTTATTATGGGATGTTCTTATCTTTGCAAAGTTGCCATTTCGTCGATCCATGGTTCAGACTAAACTGTGACAGTTCTGAAGTTCAGTTACTGAAAACACAAACTGTAGAGAAAACGGAGGTGATTAGTGGTTTTACTGTGGCTGTTCTCAGTCTAAAAACAGAGCTAAGCTAACAGAGCTAAGCTAACAGAGCTATAATGTAAACTATCAGCCAATGCAGCACAAGAAGATTATAGACACAGTGTTATTTTATGTGACTGTCAACATAAGTGTTTATAAGTTTTAGTTGGAAGAAAAGTACTTGGTAATACCATCAAACAGATGTGGAAACAATTAACTTATACTTTATTCAGGTTTTGGTAGAACTAAGTGTGTTCTGGTTCCAGACTGCCCCCTGCTGCTCAGAGTTTGGAATATTAACAGTACATAGAACCACTTCAGTCACATCTCTGTAATAATTCAGCTGATCCCACTCAGTGGTTATACATAGAGTGGACATACTGAGTGAGCTTTCCATGGTTTGTTTAAAACATGTTTTTCACCTGAATTTACTCTGAAACTCGACTGAATTTAACTTTGACATGCTGACAATGGTGTGCTGATGCTTCCTCACCAGTAACAGTGAAAGCAAATGCACAATTACAGAGACACCTCCAAGACCTGTCATACATTACGAAGAATAATGAATTAAAATTAGACATACAGCAGTCCATATATTCCATTCCATTACCACACATGTTTCAGCTCATGTATCTGACCTTAGTTTGGGTTAAAACAACCTCTTTCACAGCCTTTCTCCTCCAGGGTTTTGCATTCAGGTGCAAAGCTCATCTAATAGAGGGTCTTCCCAGCACACAGGTGTGAAGAGTGTGGTTGGCACAGCTACAAATTGTCTCCATCATTATGTTCACCTGATTGGGTGTAAATGGCCACATGGGCTGGGAATGGCATGTGGCTGTAAATGGCATCTGCCTAAATTAAATCTAATCACAATGAATACGGCAGGTCTGGGCCAATCCCTGCTGTTTCTGGAAGGTTCTGCACAAAAGCTCTCACACGGCCACACCTTTAATTCTGCATCTTCAAACCATAATTAAAAGCTGCAGCTGTCAAAATTAGCAAAACAAGCGCAAATGGATTGTTGTACCCGGCTGTACACGTCTGTTTCTAATGGTTTGTGGAGATGAATTTACATGAAACTGACTGTTTAACCTACGCTGAAGTAAAATTAAGAAAGTGGTCACTGTGAGGGACAAGTGAGTGTCTCTCAGTTAGCAGTTAGCATAAGCTTGACTGCTAATGTTACTCTTGAAGTATGCTAAAGATCATCATAGCATTTTATTATGACTTTTACCAGAACTTAGTTGCAAGACTCAGTTTAACTTTATTTAGCATTAGCTCAGGTTAGCATTAAGTCATAATGGGCGGTGGTGTAAAGGTTAGCAGCAAAAAGGTCCTTAACTTATACTGACCTGATACTTAGGACTGGTGAAGATCTGGAGTTGGTCCCAGAGCACCTTTAATGGCACTTCGATGCTGCTTATGCATCCATCCATCCATCCATCCATCCATCCATCCATCCATCCATCCATCCATCCATTATCTACTGCTTATCGGGGCTGGGTTGTGGGGACAATGGTCTAAGTAGGGATGCCCAGACTTCCCTCTCCTCAGACTCCTCCCTCTCCTCAGACTCCTCCCTCTCCCCAGACTCCTCCCTCTCCTCAGACTCCTCCCTCTCCTCAGACTCCTCCCTCTCCCCAGACTCCCCCTCCAGCTCTTCCGGGGGGACCCCGAGGCGTTCCCAGTCCAGCCCACAGACATAGTCTATCCAGTGTGTCCTAGATCCTCCCTCAGGTCTCGTCCTGGTGGGACATGCCCAGAACACCTCCCCAGGGAGGAGTCCAGGAGGATCTGAACCAGCTGTCTGATCCACCTCAGCTGGTTCCTCTGGATGTGGAGGAGCAGCAGCTCTACTCTGAGCTCCTCCCCCTATCCCTAAGGGGGTGGACCCACCCACCCTACAGAGGAAGCTCATTTGGACCACTTGTATCCTGGATCTGGTCCTTTGGGTCCTGACCCGCAGCTCGTGACCACAGGTGAGGGTCTGAACGTAGACTGAGAGTAAATCCAGAGCTTCTCCTTTGGGCTCAACTCCTTCTGAACCACAATGGACCCATACAAGCCCTGCAGACGCTGCACCCACCCACCTGTCAATCTGAACCTCCACCCATCCACCTGTCAATCTGAACCCCCACCCATCCACCTGTCAATCTGAACCCCCACCCACCCACCTGTCAATCTGAACCCCCACCCTTCCCTCACTGTGAACCAGACCCAGATACTGGACCTCCTCCACTGGGGTCAAAGACTCTCTGCCAACCCGGTGAGGGCAGACCACCTTTATCTGGTCCAGAACCATGGTCTCAGATTTGGAGGTGCTGATCCTCATCCCAGTCCAAACGGCCCCAGGACACGCTGAAGGTCCAGGTTCCATGAGGCCAACAGGACAACATCATCTGCAAAAAGCAGAGACAAAATCTTGTGGCCCCCAAACCGGACCCCAAACCGCATGCTGTGTGCTAATGCTAATTTCTAAAGCTAATGCTAGGCACTGTGTGTGTGTGTATTATCAGCTAGCCTGCTAATTAGCTCTGGTTGCCTTTATTAGTGTGTTTGTGCATTTTCAGATTTTGACATCACAAACATGTTAAGATTCATTAAAGGTAGGGTAGGAGATGGTTTCCTGGAGCATTTTTTACTCTATTCCTTAAAATCCCCTTCACACCCTGATTACAACCAATTAATTTAATGCTCTAACACAAGTATGAACAGTTGTAGTCACCTGTGGAGCGGACAGGACTGAAAAAACACCATCCTATCATTTTAAGCGATCCATCAAAATGACTGAACGGTGATATGTCTACCAAACTCAACTGCCGTTGGCCCCTCCCCCCTCTGTGCGTTCCCCTCTTCGTGCATGAATCGTGCGTTCTCAAAGGCGTGGAGTACTGGTACAGGAAACGAAGCCAGAGCCAGAGCTGGGATAGATTAGTTCTATTAGAGGATGGACATTTCACTGGTGAACTGTTTGTCACAAACATAAATCAGCAGGAAATGGAACGTTAACCAGATAAGTCTGAACTGGAGCTGTTCTGCCGACAAACGTAATGAAATCAGCATTTCCACTGGTATGGTTCTGCCGTGGCACAGCGCCACCATATCATACATTTCAAAGAAAAACATCATCACCATCGCATTAGACTTATTCTACATGTTATATAAAATAGGACAGGACCAGCGTCAGTTTTACCAGCTTCACCATAAACTGTGACTTTCTTACTTTGTCGCGACATAAAGAGATCAGAAAAGAACTCCCACACTAAGTTAGCTCCCAGAGGACACAGTGCAAAAGGCAGGACTTCAGCACTTTGTCAGACTTATTTCATTTGTGGAAAAACCTTCAGAGGACATTTTATTATTTCTAGGTCAAGATCAAAGTTTATTTACAGCACATTTAAAACAACACAAGCTGGCCAAAGTACTGTACAAAGATAAAACCAAAATAATAATATGGTAAAATAATACAAATATGAATCAAAATATACCAAAACACAGAAAAATGATAGGATTAATAGAATAAAAACATCCAAATCTTTTCCTGGATCTGCAAGTAAATGAAAAAAACAATAAATACAGATGACAGGTTGTTTTCTCCTTCTTTTTTGGAGCTTACATCCTTAAACTTTAACATCCTGACCACTTTTAGTTGGAACAGAAGCCATAATCACTCCACTTGACACAATATTACCTTAATTACCCGTATGCAGTTGTAATGCAGGGTTTGCTCAGGGTGCGTTGGAGCGTTGAAGGTCTTCTGCCCGCCCGGTGGAGAAACACCTGACATTTGATCATCTCCTCTCCACGCTGCGGGTGTCAGACATGTTTTCTTTATTCCTCCTCTCTCTCCGTCTCTTCAGCCCACTCCTCATTTTCACTCCGTGGGTGTACAGTGTTTGTGTTGCATCTACTTTCCAATCGGAGCGCGTGACCTCGGTGTCATTCGTTTCTGACGAAGCAATCAGGTAAAAATGGGTCTGAAATGGCAGATTACTTCAGACACAGCGGCGGGCGGAGGACGCAGGCGGACCGCAGGCAAATTGCCTCTTTGGGCACTTAAATAAAGGCGGGAGGTCAGGACACACAAACACAGACTGGCAGACTCACTATCTGTCTCTCAGTCCAATCCAATTAATCTGTATTGACATGATGTTTTGATGAAACAGGACCTCGGAGACAGATTCGGCTCCATTTTAAAGCTGCAGCCTGTTGAAAATACGTCATCTGCACCGCACTTTCATCTGGTGAGCTTTTCCAAACCTTCTGCACCACTTCATCTCTACTTCATATTAACGTAGCTGCTTCTACTGGTGTGATTTAGTTCGGTGGTTTCCAACCTTTAGTGGTTTGTCACCCACATCATACATTTCTTGCGACCCCAGACATTCAAAACAGAGACTTTTTTTGGGGATAAAATTAATTTGTTTTTGATCATGTAATAGTTTACTATGCTATGTTTCAAATAAACATTAATTTTAGACACATTTAGTCTATATAATGTCTCTTATTGTGGACATTTAGTCTATATAATGTCTGTTATTGTGGACATTTAGTCTATATAATGTCTATTATTGTGGACATGTAGTCTATATAATGTCTCTCATTGTGGACATTTAGTCTATATAATGTCTGTTATTGTGGACATTTAGTCTATATAATGTCTATTACTGTGGACATTTAGTCTATATAATGTGTATTACTGTGGACATTTAGTCTATATAATGTCTGTTATTGTGGACATTTAGTCTATATAATGTCTCTCATTGTGGACATTTAGTCTATATAATGTCTGTTATTGTGGACATTTAGTCTGTATAATGTCTGTTATTGTGGACATTTAGTCTATATAATGTCTATTATTGTGGACATTTAGTCTATATAATGTCAATTATTGTGGACATTTAGTCTATATAATGTCTGTTATTGTGGACATTTAGTCTGTATAATGTCTGTTATTGTGGACATTTAGTCTATATAATGTCAATTATTGTGGACATTTAGTCTATATAATGTCTGTTATTGTGGACATTTAGTCTGTATAATGTCTGTTATTGTGGACATTTAGTCTGTATAATGTCTGTTATTGTGGACATTTAGTCTATATAATGTCAATTATTGTGGACATTTAGTCTATATAATGTCTGTTATTGTGGACATTTAGTCTGTATAATGTGTATTACTGTGGACATTTAGTCTATATAATGTCAATTATTGTGGACATTTAGTCTATATAATGTGTATTACTGTGGACATTTAGTCTATATAATGTCTATTACTGTGGACATTTAGTCTATATAATGTGTATTACTGTGGACATTTAGTCTATATAATGTCTGTTATTGTGGACATTTAGTCTATATAATGTCTCTCATTGTGGACATTTAGTCTATATAATGTCTGTTATTGTGGACATTTAGTCTGTATAATGTCTGTTATTGTGGACATTTAGTCTATATAATGTCTATTATTGTGGACATTTAGTCTATATAATGTCAATTATTGTGGACATTTAGTCTATATAATGTCTGTTATTGTGGACATTTAGTCTGTATAATGTCTGTTATTGTGGACATTTAGTCTATATAATGTCAATTATTGTGGACATTTAGTCTATATAATGTCTGTTATTGTGGACATTTAGTCTGTATAATGTCTGTTATTGTGGACATTTAGTCTGTATAATGTCTGTTATTGTGGACATTTAGTCTATATAATGTCAATTATTGTGGACATTTAGTCTATATAATGTCTGTTATTGTGGACATTTAGTCTATATAATGTCTATTATTGTGGACATTTAGTCTATATAATGTCAATTATTGTGGACATTTAGTCTATATAATGTCTGTTATTGTGGACATTTAGTCTGTATAATGTCTGTTATTGTGGACATTTAGTCTATATAATGTCAATTATTGTGGACATTTAGTCTATATAATGTCTGTTATTGTGGACATTTAGTCTGTATAATGTCTGTTATTGTGGACATTTAGTCTGTATAATGTCTGTTATTGTGGACATTTAGTCTATATAATGTCAATTATTGTGGACATTTAGTCTATATAATGTCTGTTATTGTGGACATTTAGTCTGTATAATGTGTATTACTGTGGACATTTAGCCCAGAGGGTAGGGCCGTTAGTGGGTATTGTGTGTGAGGTTCAGGGTCGTTGAACTGTCCAAGTCCTTTGGTGGGGGAAATGGGGGGGGGGGTTCTAGGTTTTGGATCAGTAGAGTCTCAGACCACCACCTCTGTTCAGGAAAGGATTTTCCACTTGTACGTTTTCAAAAGAGCTAAACCAGTCCAGCTGAACTGAGAGGAACTGCAAAGAACAAATCACATTACTTTTCTGTTTTTATGCTGCCTGTCAATGATTAACAGCACCATTGGTTAATATGCATGATTAGTTTTTGTGCTGGATCAAATGTTGTAAAATGTGTGAATGTATGTTTTGTACTCACGTTACCAACGATGTGAAGTTATCACTACTCTAACATCCTTTTCCAATGTGCTGATTTTATTGACTGGGTTAGAATTTTTAAAATCATGTGAAAATAATGAACAACTTTTGAGTTCTGACCTAAAACAAACTGTGAAAAATAATCAGACCTTTTCTAACATGAAGTGCAAAGTGTGTCCAATGTGTTCATCTGGATAGCAGGAGGTTAAGACCCTCCTCCAGCTGTACGCCTGACCCTCATTTACAAAGACTGAACATAAATGTGTTATGGAGCTGTTTGAACCAACAGGAAACTTAACAATTCATGAATTGTGCATCGATGGTTGTGTTCTGTCCTCTAGAACCTGTACAAGCGCAGTGAAATAACATTAGACGATTAACCCATAAAGACCCAGTGCTACTTTTAGGACAGTTTCCAAATGATTTTTTCTCTCTATTTAACTTTCTTAAGGTCTTTCTTAAGTCTTTAATTAACTCTTAAATTATTTGTCACCATTTATTATAATTTTATCCTCTGTATTTTGCATTTTTTCTGTGAAAATCATGTATTTTCCTTTATTTAATTCACTGATCATGTAGATGTTCATTAAAAACTCAAATAAAAAGCTGAGGGTTATTATATCAAAAACAGAGAAAAATGGAAGAAAAAGTGACTTTTTCAGCAAAGGTTCCTCCTGGTTTCCTCATCCAGTTCAGGTGGGGGTCATTCTCACTCTTACCTGTCATGCTAATGCAGTCTGTGGATTAGAATCCACAGATTCAGACAGTTTTTTCTGTTTTGAAAAACGACAAACAAGGACAAAGATATGGTCAGAAAGCTAACACCCCCCCACCTCATTTTCATACTTTTACTCATGTTTGTTTGCTCTGGATTCAAACCATCATAACACCAGGTGTGTTTGCTCTGTCAACATCAAATGAAAAGTGGAAGAGTGATTTAAGTCCACACTTTTGAACGCACTTGTCCTCAGGGTCTACGCGACAGAATTCCAATGCTACGTGTGGAAAATGTCATGTGATTCAGTCACGGGGCCGTGACCGTGGACCCCCAAGGGTTAATAAATAAATAAATAAATAAATAAATCATGTGATTCAGTGAATTATTCTGAGCATGCAGTGAAATTTAACATATATGCACTAGCAAAACATACATAATAATACAAATATTAACAATCATTTCATATAGACAGAAGAAAAGCACAACAGTTGCATTTACATGCCTGAACAGGGGTCCGCAGAAGTGCACCGTCTTTAATCCCACCCCCTCTCCTGCACAGCAAAAACTGGAGAGTTGAAATCTCAGGGTTAAACATTTCAGAGTCAATTTTCATTCTTAAAGTGTCGTTTTAACTCACTGTGAGTTAAATGTCATTCAGAGTTGGGGTTAATGAAAAGAGTTCGTCAAGTCTGTGGAAATGAACTCAGCAGAAGTGTTGTTTTGCGTCTCTCCAGTGTTAATTAGCCTGGCCCCTGCATTTCACACCAGGTGAACCTGTGGAGTTTCTATCAGACTGTCACTGTCACAGAAAAAAAAGAGGAAAAAGAAATGTTGTTAAAAAAAAAATGCATCAACTTTCTTTGAATCATCCTGTTCATATTGAATTTGAACTCATTTTAATGGATTCACTTTTTTATGATTCAAATTAACACTACTGTCAGAGTGAAAATTAAGTCAAATGAGTGCTAGTTTTGTTACTTTCATGGTGTTCATTTAACTCTGAGTTAAAGGACAAACTCTGACAACAAATAATAAATCCATATGGGTTCATTTAACTCAGGTCGGTCAGATTATGAACTCTTGTGAGTGTTGGGAGTTAAATCAGTCAGTGTTAAGTTAACTCAGGTTTCTGAGTTCAAAAGGATACTCTGGCAGAGTGTTAAATAATTAACTCCAATGAAAATGTTCATTTAACTCTGTAAAGTGTGGAACTATAGAAACTCTGAAAAAGAGTTAAAATCAACTCTGTGGGAGTTGATTCAACTCTCCAATTTTTGCTGTGTACAATATTATTAATAATATATGGGCCTCGTCCTTTGACATTACTCCTCTATATTTATATATGTATTCACACACACACACACACACACACACAGACTAAAACTGTTCCTCGGAGTGCACACCCTCTGAAGTTTGAATTTAACCCTTTCGTGCACAGTGGTCAGTCCAGTGGTCAGTCCAGTGGTCAGTTCTTCTGCAGCTGTTCTCTGTATATTCGTGGCTTTGGTTGTTTCAGTTCCAGATCAGCCAACACAGTGGACACTTCTGCACCATCCCATAATAATCCACGTACATTCAGACCAGTGCTGTGACTGTGCTGTTTTAGATAAACCTGGTCTGCACACGTCTGAGGGTCAAAAACTGTTAATCGTCATTAGACTGTAATTAACAGTTTGGTTTGTTTTTTCAGATAACATTTTCTGCATATTGTCTTCGTGCAGGTAAGTTAAAATGTGAGAAAACATCAGATTAGCAGCATTAAAACTGTTCTTATTTCATCGTTTTCCCACAGTAGATCAGTAAACACACGTTTCTTTGCTTCTAAAATCAAACACATGGGGTCCAGCTGAGTGGACATTTTTATAACTCCATGAAAAAAAGGTTCATACAAATCAATTGCATTTTTTTTTCATGCCTAAAGAGGAATAAAAACACTCAGAAAAAAAACTGAATTAAGGTTCTCATAATTCATGCATGAAAGGGTTAAATCTACCCCTTCAATTAGAACTCCCTTCCCTTTGAGTGAATAATTTCTGTATGTTTCCTGGTAGTCGATAAGTTTTGGCTTTGAATATGATTTGTGTCGTTTGTAGTTCTGTGATGTCTGTGAGTTTTAGTCACTTTGACCGTGAAACCATCATCATCATCATCATCATCATCATCATCCCTAACACATTAAAACAACAGTGCTGCCAGACTAGCATTCTGCTGTTAGGATGGTGGATAAGACAAGTTAGAAAAAATAAAATAAAACAGCAGTGGTGTGTCTGAGGATCATCTGCAGCTGTTTGGCTCTTCTTCTTTTTTTAATCATCCAGAACAGGTCCAGAATAAGCAGAATTGATGAAATGGAAGTGAAACTCGTCCTCTCCACTGTGTTTTTACTCAAAGTCCACAGAGGCAGATGGAGCTGGACCGCTGTGCCCTCCCCTCATATTACAGACCTCAGTTTGCCCCCCCACCCCACTGTCACCTGCCCTTCGGCTGTTGGCTGCTCCTGGGTTGGCGTTGGTTCACAGCGTCTGGCTCGCAGAGTCGTGGTCGTCTGACATCTATTAGAGTTAAGGATCATCCTGGCATGTGTTCGGCCTCACACACACACACACACACACACACACACACACACACACACACACAGCCCTCATAAGGAAAGCCGAGCTAACGACTGAGATGGCAGGGCTTTAAAAAAGAGAAAAGGGAAGGTGACAGGAGATGATTCATCTGAGCCGCTCTCCGCCAGCGATGACTGACGGCTGATTTATGATTCAGCGCCGAGCTGTGAGAGCTTAGAATCATTTCCCCCCATTTCTTATTTTAATTCCTTACCGCAGGTGACGGCGGGAGGGATGGGAGCCAATTATCTTAAGTGTCTTTCTGCTCTCTGTCAGCGGCTGACATTCGCCGCTGAAACTCCAGCAGGCCTGAGAACAGGTGACTGCCGCCGCCTCCTCCATTACAATCAGGTTCTTCATTTGTGCGGCTCCCCCTCCTCACATTTAAAACATCGCAGAGTGAATCCTACCGCTGCCGTTTGACCGGAGGACTAACAGCTTTTTTTGTTTAAATAAAATCAATTCAGCCTCCGGCTTCACAGCACAATTGATTCGGACTATCTGTCAGAATACGCCGTCCAGAAAATACCCCGTTTACGTCCACCAACTGTCAAATCAGCCAAATGCATGCTGGGATTTGCACGGTTCCGGGGCTTTTGGAGGTGCTCTGGGTTTCAGACTTGTCGAACGTGGGTCTGTTGTTGTCAGCCCATTTCTTCATTGATTTGTTCTGGATTAATTGCGAATTGGCTTCGGTCTGACTCATAGGTAAAGGTTCAGGGCGTCAGATTTGGGGGTCGATTACAGAATGTGTGACTTCCTGTTGCCGCCGTTTCACAGTCACTTATCACAGTTTATGCAACTCAAAGATACTTATCAGTTTTATGAGTGGGTCCAGCAGGTTTCAAGTTTTATCTGAGATTTATCTGTGCATTTGGCATGGACAAAACACACAGAAGGACCAGAAGCACAGAAGAGTGATAGAACCATAGAACGATAGACAGAATGATAGAACGATAGACAGAACAATAGATAGAATGATAGAACGATAGACAGAACAATAGATAGAATGATAGAACGATAGACAGAACAATAGATAGAATGATAGAACGATAGACAGAACAATAGATAGAATGATAGAACGATAGATAGAACAATAGATAGAATGATAGAACGATAGATAGAACAATAGAACGATAGAACCATAGATAGAACGATAGAACGAACGAACGAACGAACAATAGATAGATAGATACTTTATTGATCCTGAAGGAAATTGTGTGAAGTCCGTTGCTCGCATACGTCCGTATAAATGACACAGTGAACAAACATATGTACAAAACAGCAAATAAGGATAGAATCATACAGCAAAACAGAATGGAGGAAAAAAAGATGTAAAAGTTGAGTATAAAGAAAAAGAATCAGAATATTTAGAATAAAAGTGACAGAACTAGAAAAATAAACAGCTAGCCTGTACAATAAAAAACATGAGGTAGTCAGACCACAGGCATTCAGGTGCAGGCATCAGCATCAGCATCATCATCATCATCATCATTGTCATTATCATCATCGTCATCTTCATCATCGTCATCATTGTCATCATCATCATCATCATTGTCATTATCATCATCGTCATCTTCATCATCGTCATCATCATCATCATTGTCATTATCATCATCGTCATCTTCATCATCGTCATCATCGTCATTATCATCATCGTTGTTGTCGTTGTTGTCATCATCGTCATCATCATCGTCATCATCGTCATCATCATCATCATCATCATCATCATCGTCATCATCATCATTGTCATTATCATCATCGTCATCATCGTCATCATCATCATTGTCATTATCATCATCGTCATCTTCATCATCGTCATCATCGTCATCATCATCGTCATCATCATCATCATCATTGTCATTATCATCATCGTCATCTTCATCATTGTCATCATCATCATCATTGTCATTATCATCATCGTCATCTTCATCATCGTCATCATCGTCATTATCATCATCGTTGTTGTCGTTGTTGTCATCATCGTCATCATCATCGTCATCATCGTCATCATCATCATCATCATCATCATCATCGTCATTGTCATTATCATCATCGTCATCTTCATCATCGTCATCATCGTCATCATCATCGTCATCATCATCATCATCATTGTCATTATCATCATCGTCATCTTCATCATTGTCATCATCATCATCATTGTCATTATCATCATCGTCATCTTCATCATCGTCATCATCGTCATTATCATCATCGTTGTTGTCGTTGTTGTCATCATCGTCATCATCATCGTCATCATCGTCATCATCATCATCATCATCATCGTCATTGTCATTATCATCATCGTCATCTTCATCATCGTCATCATCATCGTCATCATCATCATCATCATTGTCATTATCATCATCATCATCTTCATCATTGTCATCATCATCATCATTGTCATTATCATCATCGTCATCATCATCATTATCATCATCGTTGTTGTCGTTGTTGTCATCATCGTCATCATCATCGTCATCATCATCATCATCATCATCATCATCACCCCCCCCGTATGCACCTGCTGGTCTCCAGGTGAGTATATCACGCACACTTTGAACTTCCTGTTGTAAAAGGTCATATTAGTTTTCCAGAGTGTTTGCTCTTTATCTGAGTAAAAGTTCCAGACTTTTTCAAAACTGCTGTTTGTTTTCCCCAAACTGTACCTGTTGTGTGTGGTAGAACAGCTGGTTTGAATAAATGTTTAAACTAGAAGCACTCGGAGAGCGCAGACCTCCGCCAAGGCTGATCAGTGGCCCCCCCCGTGGGCCCCCCACCCCCGATCACCACCAAAATTTAATCATTTCTTCCTTATCCCATTTCCAACAAACCCTGAAAATTTCATCCAAATCTGTCCATAACTTTTTGAGTTATGTTGCACACTAACGGACAGACAAACAGAGAAACAAACAAACCGTGGCAAAAACAGAACCTCCTTGGCGGAGGTAATGAATGAATGTATAATGCACAGTAAAGCACCTTTTACTGACAGACACGTTTTCCAAACCTTGAAAATCCCTCCAGTGCATGGATATCCCACAGAATCATTCCAGTTCTGACCAGTTAGTGAAGCTGTTTCCACTTTTTACATTTGCTTTCCTTAAATGTATTTATAATCTTACAACATTATGTGCCTTTAAGGAAACTCTAAAATTCAACTTTTTTCTCATACTTTATTAAGACTTTCACCCAAAATTCCAGACTTTGTAAGACTTTTGAGAGCTGTGCAAACACAGTAACTACATTCAGTGCAGTCCATTTGTAGCTGCCCGAAATCAGATGGATTTAAAATACCTGCTTGTTTTTCACAGTTTGTATTTGGTCAGAATTCAAAAATTGTGTGATTTGAAACATTGTGACCCAGCCACTGAATTCAGCATATTGTAAACAATGGAAAATGACTACACTAGTGCCCTTCTACCAGGTGAGTAAAAAATGCACAATGATACATTTTAGCATTTAACATTTGACCTAGCACTAAAAAATAATCATACTGCATATTAACCAGTGCTGCTGTTATCACTGACAGGCTGCAAAAAGACAACAAAAAGAAAATGCAATTTTTATGTAGTATATTGAAAAAAATATGACAAACATGGCATTTAAAGAGTTAAAAAAATAAGATGAAATGATTGTTGAACATTGAATTTACAAGTTAGTAAAAATGCGATCTATAACACATTGAAACGGCATTAAATGATCGATCAAATGATTCAGTGGTTTACAAAGAAAATGTGTACATTTGTGTTTGGTTCATCACACTGCTGCCTTTTTGGGCTGCGGTTACCTCCATGTACTTTCTTCATTTGGGTGTGGACTTGTTCACTTCCTGCTTGTGCGGCCCAAGTAAAATAAGAGGTGAACATGTGACCTGAGGCTGTGCTGTGATTGGAGGATTACAGAGTCTGCTTGGCCTGTATTTGAGCCGCTTAAACCAATCAGACTTATTTTCTTATCTTGTCCTAATATGATTGGATGAGTTTTACTAGGTTGGCTTAAGTGAGATCCAGATGTTTGCACGACTCCCAAACAAATGTAAAGTAATTAACCTGCTCCAAATGATGCAGGTCATAAAGTTCAGTCCTGTTCATCCTGTTGCTCCATTTTTTATCAGTGAGTTTTATTGATTTATGCATATTTATGGTATTTGACTAAACTGTTCCTATTTTATAACTGAATCGTGTTTTTAGATGTAAAGCACTTGAGTCTTCCCCATGTTGTGTAAAGTGCTATATAAATAAACTTTGATTGATTGATTGTTCAGAAGGATCAATAACAGCTCCGGTTTCAAAGAACTGACATTTCTGTCAGTGATTTAATGGTTCAGGCTTTACAGGGTTAAAACATGTCCAATATCATCCCCTAGATTTGCAAAGTTCAGCCTTTTCAACCAAGCTGCGCAGACAAAAAACATCAACTTGCAGTAAGTTTTCATGAATGTTTCTGGAACTGCAGAGTCTTTTGTTTGTTGACATGAGATATTGGAAACAAAAATATAGGAACCTCAGCTCAGATTTGAGGTAAGAGGTCAAAGACTCTGACGGACGGATGTCGATGTGTGACTTCAGGGTCCTGCTTCCACCTGCAGATGTGGATCTGTTTCACCTGCTCAGATACACCTAGGGCGAGCAGTGCTCATCGTCCCCTGATGCTGATACGCATCAGCAGCTCCTAGATTTGTGCAGCCTTTTCAACCAAGATATATGGATGAAAACTCAATAAGGCGCTGTGGATATTTCTGGCGCTCGTACGTGTTCAGTATAACACGTTAAAAGGGAAAATGCTGGAGCCTGGAGCCACGTCCAACAGATGTGAGTCCAGGTCCTGATGTTCCAGAGTGTGGAAAGACGGCTCCACACGTTGGCTCCAATTTCCAACCTATTCAGCCGTTCATTCTAAAAGTTATTCAAACTGCAGAGTCCTAGTTATTTATCTGATGGTGTTTTGTTTGTTTGTTTGTGTCTCGTGCCTGTACTTTTTACTGCTTCTGCTCTAATACTTTTACTGTTTTACGTAAAGCACTCTGAATTGTCGTGTACATGAAATGTGCTCTAGAGATAAACCTGCCTTGCCGATTAAAAAACAAATAACAACACGGTAAAATCATGGCATCATTTGTTTTATTTCCAGATCAGATAACATATTTCTTGTTTGTTTTTGTTTTTTTTTTTACTCTGTAAAGATATTTTCCTGTTTTTGTGGCAACTGTAAAGTGGGTGAGGAATCACCAAGTTCAGCACTAATATGCTTTAACACTGAATGTGTCGCCCTCATGGAATGTTAAAAAACACCAGGATCATTAACAAGTGACTGAAAACACATTGGTATTCACACCATCTAAAGATAATAGCTGTGTTGTTATTTTAGTCAGAGCCTAATATTTGCAGAAGTTCAGCCCTGGGTTAAATCTACTGTGTACACCTTCTTCTTATGGGTTGAAGTAAAAGCGACAAATAAACACTGCGATTACATTCATGGTGTGCAGGTAATCAGGTCACACCAACAAACTAAGTGGTTCAAAAAGATGGTTTTCAGGTTGTGGATAAAAAACAGAGTGTGGAAGTGGCGCCACGTCGCTCCATCTCCGACCACAGAGCTTCCTGTCACTCGCTCCCCCATCCAATATACTCCAATCAATTCACCATCCGCCGCAATTTAATGTGACAGTAAGACAAATCGGACTTCCAATGTAAAATAATTGAAACAGACGCTTATTTGAGCATGTGGGGGAGGCCTGAGAGAGCGTATTCTGCATCAGCTTAATGCACTGCGTCTGTCCGTGTCAGAGATGGATTGTGGTGTCAGAGTTATAGATAAGCCTCTGTTTAGTTAGCCCCGTCGGGACGAATGAACATTGTAGTCATATTAAAGATAACAAGTGTTTTTATCCAAGTCACCAAGAGGGAGGGAGGGAGGGAATGGGAGGATAAGATGCTCGTATTCCGTCAAGTGAATTGTAATTGCGATCTGCCAGAGGACACATAATTGAAAAATTGGAAGAGAGCAAAAAGTCAGCAGTGTCTGTATTGTAAACAAAGATTGGACCGAATCCTCCGCTGTCGTAGGCGGCCGACATCACAGAAAAAGCGCACAGAAAAGGCTCGGCTCGCAACTGAAATCCACTTTTACAAAAAAAAAGACAGAAAGAAAGAAAGAAAGGTCTTTGGGTAACAGGGGATTAAAGCGCTCACAAACACACATTCACATCCAGAGCTGCAGTGTTTAGAGCCAAACAGCAGAGAAAGAAGAAGAAGTGGTGCTTGAAAAGAAAAAGGTTTGTGGGGGAAATAAAGAAGGTGAATTTGGATTGATGTGAATCACACTCGCCACTCTGGCCTGGAGCTCGTCCAGCCGGGGATGAATCGCCTACCTGTGTCAGAGGGATGTGTGAGAGCAACATCCGACAACAACAACAACACCCCCCCTCCTTCCACCACCTCCATTACCCGCCGCCTACGCCCGCCTGGCCGCCAGGCACGTTGCAGCGAGGATTAGATCGTATAATCAAAGGCATTCCACCTTCAGACTGGCACAACCTCAGGGTCTCCCTCTTCCTTCGCTACAGCTCTACAAACCTTCGCAGGGAGCCAAACTGTGAGTCAAGCAGGATTCTGGGAAAAAAAAAAAAAAAAAGAAAAACAGTAAGGGACGAGTTAGTGCTGCAGCGCTAAAACCCACACACAGCTCAGGGAGGGCTCAGCCGAGGTCAGGGGTCAGGGGAAGTCGGCAGTACTCGCTCGCTATCCTGCTAATCCGGCTGAGGACGAGGAGAATTGGGGAGTGGGCGGTTAAAGAGGCGGCCAGCGAGGTTAAAGCGCGTTTCCACCCAGCTGCAGCGTCTCCAGATGTGACTGGCATGGAAAAGTTGCTGCCATGTCAGAAGACGAATGAAAACATCAGCGGGAAGCGGCCTGGGCGCCCCCTGCTGTCAGCGGAGACTGAAAAACACCAGTGGACCAGTGGAGGCGGACTCGTCAAACATCTGGGTCTTTATCATCCAGAACAGATGAGTTAAACAGCTGATATGTGACGTGTGTCATGTGCATTCAGTGCAGGGGGGTCAAAGGGTCCGACCCCCGTGGGACCCCCGTGGGACCCCCGGGATGAACGTGTCGATGCAAAAATTACACTGAAAATATTCACCATCAATCAGACTCATTTTACTTCATACAGACCAATTAATAAAATACCACCAAAATAAACTCCACATTTTTAGTTGGTTTTAGTGTAAAAAAACAGTCAAATTTAGCTGTTTTCTGTATTTGTGGATCCACTGTGATCTGTACGCTGTATTGGACAAAATAAACGGAGACTTAACTGTTAAAAGTGCATTTATTTTGTGTTGCTCACAGATGTTCCTGCTATTCACTTTTTTAAAGGATAGTTTGTAGATGTAAACATTTTCATCACGTAATTTTATTAATTATGAAGGATGTTAAAATCATTTTAGTTCAGGTTCCACATCCAGACCAATTCAAACTCAAGAACGATACTATCACAATAACACAATAATGACGACATGATGTAAAAAATATGAACAACCTGAAATGTCTGAAGAGCACTAAGTGGAATTTTAACAATTTTCTGCCTCTTATTAAATGTGTAAATGATAAACTGAGGTATCATATTTTAAATTAGATTAGATAGAACTTTATTGATCCTTTAGGCAGAGCCCTCAGGAAAGTGAGGTTCTAAAAGCCGAACAACAAATATACACTTGAGAAAACCCACAAGAAAAACAAAAAAACAGAAACTAAACTATACGATAACTATAAAAAAAACTGTTTAAAACAAAAAACAGCAGAGAAAAAAATGCCATTGTACATTAGAAAGTACGAGCAGAAACAAGTGGCAAAGTAGTAGTGATAATAATAATAATAATAATAATAATAATAATAATAATAATAATAATAATAATACCTTATCATGTTATAATGTAATATTATAGTATGCATATGATAATATATAATAGTTTTAATATTGTTAAAATTTGACTTATTTTTCTGAATAAATTTCAGGTTGTTTGTGTTATTCCCATTTTTAAAGAATACTTTGTAGATATAAACATTTCCATAATGTACTTTTACTTTATCCCTCTGTTACTATTTTACTCGACAGCATACTGGGCTACATGTGGTCCTGATTTAACTGGTAAAATGTGGCGTTTACACAATAATCCATCTGTCTCTAAGTGTAATGTGTAACTGACAAAGGATAAAAATAGATGTAACGAACTCACACAATATCAGCATTAGTTTATTGTAGGTTAGTCCACATGTTAAAGGTGTTCTACCTCTTATTTAAGTGTCCATCTAATTAGCTGCGGCTTAGTTTGGGGACAGGAGGCGGGGTCATCCTGGTGTCTCATTAGGGCGGAGGTGGAGCTGTCATAATGGAATCACCTGCTGGAGTTAATGATCCTGGTTCTGGTTCAACACCACACAGAGGAAGGTCCAAAAAGGGACCGATACCTGAATCTGAGCTGTAAATCTCCACCATTAAACTGGGAACTAATGAGTGCTGACAGTACGGGTAAGGCCTGTGAGCTCTGCAGTGGAGGTTAACGGCAGCCCACTGAACAGCCAAGGGCCAACACACCAGGACAACTGTAGGCCACACGATCACATCCAACACAGTATGGAGGGGAGGCCACAGGTTATGGACTGGTTAGCTAGGAGTTAGCCTGGCATCGTAACGTAATGGTCCAGTATGTAAGGTTTAGATCATAATAATAATAATAATTATAATTATAATATATTTGTACAGCACTTTTCATGGAACTCAAAGACACTTTACATAAAGCAGCTAAAAACAGAAACCAAACACATTAAAAACAGATCAAAGCAGCTGCAAAAGGCAGGTGTATGAACAGAAAACAGTTCAACATTTAGAGCAATGTTAAAGAAGTGAGTTTTTAAAAGGGGTTTGACGGTTTTGAGGTGGGAGGGACTTCCAGAGGGTTGGGCCAGCAATAGAAACAGCTCTGATAAGTGGCTCTACCTAAAGAAATGGAATCTAGTGCAAAGACACAGAAGTATACCCCTGTTTTCAGAGTGAGCTGTGGGGGCAGAGCATCCTCATACCACACTGCCATGTTTGGTACAGCTCTATGATCCACCGCATTTGTTTGGAATAAAGGGTCCAGTGTTAACGTACACGACTGTTATCTAATACACTCCTGATCAAAATCCTGTGACCTGTTGAAAATTTGCAAGAATTTATATTTTGCACTATTGGATCTTCAGAAGGTTCTAAGTAGAGTTTGAAAATGTAAAAAGAAGAAATGGGAGTGAGACAAAAAAAAAAAAAGAGTAAGTAATTGATTGAAAACAGAAATAGTGTGTTCATCAGCTGTTAAAAGACCAAATCTGTCCAAACCTGTCATTTAGTGTCAGGTATTCACGCTGTTATTGTCCCTTTATGAGCGCTGTGCGTAGCCTGAACAACTCCACATCACATACTTAACAACGTATGGTGTATGTTTTATTTTTGGACTTGTGTATAAATAACACACTTTATATTCATGTACTTTGTCCAAGTGTCGGTTGATCTGCGGGAGCACCTGTCTTTTTGTTACTCTTATTTATGTCATTTTTCATTGTTTCTTTTTTACCTTGTACTGTCTTTCATGTATTTTTTAGGCTGAGCTCTTGCAACTCGTTTTCCATTGCAGTTTTTCTGCAAATGGAAAATAAACTGATACTGATTCTGATTCTGTCATGACCTCCTGCTGCAAAAAACTATCTCTTTGAATGTGGTCGGATTGTTGAGCTGCATAAGCGAGGCCTCTGGCAACGCGCCATCGCTGCTGAGTTTGGACGCAGTAACACAGTCATTTTGAATCCACTGTCTGGAACTGATGTCCGTCCCTCACCACCCATCCTCAAATGTTCTCAGTTGGATTTAGATCAGGGGAACACTCAGGATGGTCCAAAACAGGGACGTTCCTCCTCTGTTCTCAGTCCTTTGTCATTGTGAACTGCAGTGTTGTCCTGTTTTTAAACCCAGTCATTAGCACGCAGACAAAGGCCCTCAGTCATGACCTATGACCCCTGGAACATTTCCACTAATGCCGCGTTTCCACTACGTGGAACCAGCTCGACTCGGCTCAGCTTGACTCTGGTACCAGGTCCTATTCCAGACCCTTTCCACTCTGGTACCAGGTCCTATTCCAGACCGGTTCCACTCTGGTACCAGGTCCTATTCCAGACCCTTTCCACTCTGGTACCAGGTCCTGTTCCAGACCGGCTCAGCTCTGGTACCAGGTCCTGTTCCAGACCGTTTCCACTCTGGTACCAGGTCCTATTCCAGACCCTTTCCACTCTGGTACCAGGTCCTATTCCAGACTGGTTCCACTCTGGTACCAGGTCCTATTCCAGACCGTTTCCACTCTGGTACCAGGTCCTATTCCAGACCCTTTCCACTCTGGTACCAGGTCCTATTCCAGACCGGTTCCACTCTGGTACCAGGTCCTATTCCAGACCCTTTCCACTCTGGTACCAGGTCCTGTTCCAGACCGGCTCAGCTCTGGTACCAGGTCCTGTTCCAGACCGTTTCCACTCTGGTACCAGGTCCTGTTCCAGACCGGCTCAGCTCTGGTACCAGGTCCTATTCCAGACCCTTTCCACTCTGGTACCAGGTCCTGTTCCAGACCGGCTCAGCTCTGGTACCAGGTCCTGTTCCAGACCGGTTCCACTCTGGTACCAGGTCCTGTTCCAGACCGTTTCCACTCTGGTACCAGGTCCTATTCCAGACCCTTTCCACTCTGGTACCAGGTCCTATTCCAGACCGGTTCCACTCTGGTACCAGGTCCTATTCCAGACCTTTTCCACTCTGGTACCAGGTCCTGTTCCAGACCGGCTCAGCTCTGGTACCAGGTCCTATTCCAGACCCTTTCCACTCTGGTACCAGGTCCTATTCCAGACCCTTTCCACTCTGGTACCAGGTCCTATTCCAGACTGGTTCCACTCTGGTACCAGGTCCTATTCCAGACCGTTTCCACTCTGGTACCAGGTCCTATTCCAGACCCTTTCCACTCTGGTACCAGGTCCTATTCCAGACCGGTTCCACTCTGGTACCAGGTCCTATTCCAGACCCTTTCCACTCTGGTACCAGGTCCTGTTCCAGACCGGCTCAGCTCTGGTACCAGGTCCTGTTCCAGACCGTTTCCACTCTGGTACCAGGTCCTGTTCCAGACCGGCTCAGCTCTGGTACCAGGTCCTGTTCCAGACCCTTTCCACTCTGGTACCAGGTCCTGTTCCAGACCGGCTCAGCTCTGGTACCAGGTCCTGTTCCAGACCGGTTCCACTCTGGTACCAGGTCCTGTTCCAGACCGTTTCCACTCTGGTACCAGGTCCTATTCCAGACCCTTTCCACTCTGGTACCAGGTCCTATTCCAGACCGGTTCCACTCTGGTACCAGGTCCTATTCCAGACCCTTTCCACTCTGGTACCAGGTCCTGTTCCAGACCGGCTCAGCTCTGGTACCAGGTCCTGTTCCAGACCGTTTCCACTCTGGTACCAGGTCCTGTTCCAGACCGGCTCCACTCTGGTACCAGGTCCTATTCCAGACCCTTTCCACTCTGGTACCAGGTCCTGTTCCAGACCGGCTCAGCTCTGGTACCAGGTCCTATTCCAGACCCTTTCCACTCTGGTACCAGGTCCTATTCCAGACCGGTTCCACTCTGGTCCCAGGTCCTATTCCAGACCGGTTCCACTCTGGTACCAGGTCCTATTCCAGACCTTTTCCACTCTGGTACCAGGTCCTGTTCCAGACCGGCTCAGCTCTGGTACCAGGTCCTATTCCAGACCCTTTCCACTCTGGTACCAGGTCCTATTCCAGACTGGTTCCACTCTGGTACCAGGTCCTATTCCAGACCGGTTCCACTCTGGTCCCAGGTCCTATTCCAGACCGGTTCCACTCTGGTACCAGGTCCTGTTCCAGACCCTTTCCACTCTGGTACCAGGTCCTATTCCAGACCCTTTCCACTCTGGTCCCAGGTCCTATTCCAGACCGGTTCCACTCTGGTACCAGGTCCTGTTCCAGACCCTTTCCACTCTGGTACCAGGTCCTGTTCCAGACCGGCTCAGCTCTGGTACCAGGTCCTGTTCCAGACCGGTTCCACTCTGGTACCAGGTCCTGTTCCAGACCGGTTCCACTCTGGTACCAGGTCCTGTTCCAGACCCTTTCCACTCTGGTACCAGGTCCTATTCCAGACCGGTTCCACTCTGGTACCAGGTCCTATTCCAGACCCTTTCCACTCTGGTACCAGGTCCTGTTCCAGACCGGCTCAGCTCTGGTACCAGGTCCTGTTCCAGACCGTTTCCACTCTGGTACCAGGTCCTATTCCAGACCGGTTCCACTCTGGTACCAGGTCCTATTCCAGACCCTTTCCACTCTGGTACCAGGTCCTGTTCCAGACCGGCTCAGCTCTGGTACCAGGTCCTATTCCAGACCCTTTCCACTCTGGTACCAGGTCCTATTCCAGACCGGTTCCACTCTGGTCCCAGGTCCTATTCCAGACCGGTTCCACTCTGGTACCAGGTCCTATTCCAGACCCTTTCCACTCTGGTACCAGGTCCTGTTCCAGACCGGCTCAGCTCTGGTACCAGGTCCTATTCCAGACCCTTTCCACTCTGGTACCAGGTCCTATTCCAGACTGGTTCCACTCTGGTACCAGGTCCTATTCCAGACCGGTTCCACTCTGGTCCCAGGTCCTATTCCAGACCGGTTCCACTCTGGTACCAGGTCCTGTTCCAGACCCTTTCCACTCTGGTACCAGGTCCTGTTCCAGACCCTTTCCACTCTGGTCCCAGGTCCTATTCCAGACCGGTTCCACTCTGGTACCAGGTCCTGTTCCAGACCCTTTCCACTCTGGTACCAGGTCCTGTTCCAGACCGGCTCAGCTCTGGTACCAGGTCCTATTCCAGACCCTTTCCACTCTGGTACCAGGTCCTATTCCAGACTGGTTCCACTCTGGTACCAGGTCCTATTCCAGACCGGTTCCACTCTGGTCCCAGGTCCTATTCCAGACTGGTTCCACTCTGGTACCAGGTCCTATTCCAGACCCTTTCCACTCTGGTACCAGGTCCTATTCCAGACCGGTTCCACTCTGGTACCAGGTCCTATTCCAGACCGGTTCCACTCTGGTACCAGGTCCTATTCCAGACCCTTTCCACTCTGGTACCAGGTCCTATTCCAGACCCTTTCCACTCTGGTACCAGGTCCTATTCCAGACCGGTTCCACTCTGGTCCCAGGTCCTATTCCAGACTGGTTCCACTCTGGTACCAGGTCCTATTCCAGACCCTTTCCACTCTGGTACCAGGTCCTATTCCAGACCGGTTCCACTCTGGTACCAGGTCCTATTCCAGACCGGTTCCACTCTGGTCCCAGGTCCTATTCCAGACTGGTTCCACTCTGGTACCAGGTCCTATTCCAGACCCTTTCCACTCTGGTACCAGGTCCTATTCCAGACCAGGTCCACTCTGGTACCAGGTCCTATTCCAGACCCTTTCCACTCTGGTACCAGGTCCTATTCCAGACCCTTTCCACTCTGGTACCAGGTCCTATTCCAGACCCTTTCCATTCCAGATCCTCCCTCTTTCCAGTCCCTGGTCGTCATAGCGATGCGGTGCGTTCCTTCTGTGTGCTCTGCTCACAGTTGCTGATAAACTCACTGGTTGCCTGTTGTCTGGTCAAACTCCTGCTGAATGTTTGCGTCTGAACCTCCTGGACAAACCATGGTGTAGTTTTACAGACTGTCATCATGTGGATTCACCTACTGACAGATTTACTGGAAAAGGGCGGGGCACACACACCACTCTGACCAATCAGAGGTCTGCAGTGTTTACAGTGTCACCTTTAGTACCTGGTCCCCAGTCCTGGAACCTCAGCGGAGGAGGTACCAAAAAACTAGGACCAGGTACCAGATTAAAGGTCCCGTTTTGTAATGGAAACACAAAAAGGCCGAGTCCAGTCCAGTCGAGCCGATACCACGTAGTGGAAACGCGGCAATAGTCAGCTGCTGTTTGACGCTCCTGCACCACCTGAAGCTCCGTTGTTCTGTTAGGATTTTTCGTCTTCGCTGATTGGAAGCTCCGAAGACGAGTTCAGGACGCACTTGGTCTCAGTTCAATTTTATTCTGATCATGTGAAATATAAAAGCCAGCGCTGGCCTGTCTGGACAAGAGCTCCAGCAGGAACTCCAGTCAAAGAGCCCCAAATTCCAGGTCTGATTGACACTTACCTTCTTGGATGACTCCACCCCAAACAATAGGTTGTACTTCGCAGCATCATCTGACTCCGTCCTCTGATTGGACCTCACTTACTGATGTGGCTTACCAACCATCAGTTGTTGCTGGGATGTGCGACACACAGTGTCACGACTGTTGTTTTAGACGTGAATCTGTTGGAATGCGAGGTCTTAGCTTCTGTAGACACGACATCTTCTCCAGCGAGCAGAACTGAGCCTGAATCTTCTGAGTTCACTGGGAGCCAAGCTTCATCTGTGGAGAAATGCATGAGGTTACCGTGACATTTTAGAGCAGCTCAGAGCAATACTGTAATTATTCTAGAATTATTCTAGAATTATTCTTCAGTTCCAATGAAGGAAAAAGCACCCGCATCATGATGGCCACGCCCCCTCCACTGTGTCGCATAGAAACACCTCCAGTGGGATGTCCTCGTCGTACCAGTAATGTTGGAAGCCATGGGGACGGTCAAGGTTCCATTTGATTTAAGCACAAACGTCATTTTTGTGAAGGCAGTTATGTTAGGAAGGTGTGCAGACCCTCTACTGTCCACTGAAAAGGCCAGAAGAGACCAGAACAGTTAAATATGTGACTTCACCACTAGATGGCACTAAATACAACACACTGAACCTGTAACAACAGTATCTGAGTGAAGTATAAGATGCATCTGTCAATCAATCACTAATATGTGGACAATTATTCTGTCATCCTACTGAGTTTCTTGAAGGAAACAGAAGTGCTCATCCATCCACTGTCTGCTGCTTATCCAGGGCCGGGTCGCGGGGGCCAACAGTCTAAGTGCTCATATTTAGACATACGCATGAAACTGGATTGTATCTTATCGTGCTAATGCTAAATGAAAACCTCCACCTTACCGACTACCAGTGTGATGATGTTAAACCCAAAGCAGACCAAAGTACTGAGACCAGATGAGCTGAAAACAGGCAGTAACTGCTGAGGTCAGTCGTCAGATCTGTCAGTTCAGACCAAAACATCAACACTCACTGGTATTATTTCTATAGGAATTTATTTTTTGGAGTTGGATAAATTTCATCATAGCTTAAAATATGAATGAGAACACAAACTCCTCCAGCTGTATTTCCAGTATTGATGAATATTCTGAATATTTTTGCCCTTTTTCTTGCGTCACACAGTTCTTGCCCTGAAGCCTCTTAAACCCACTCGACAACAGGAGGAACGCTACAGCCTGTTTGGTCGTTTTCGGTCACTGTGGTGTTCTATATGTTAATTCAGATTCAGTCAGACAAACAAATTAACGGATGGAGACATTGGTTTTAACAGGTGAAACCACCACCTCTGTTTGTCCGAAGAAAGCACTAAAAGGTTCAGGCTGAGCTGTCGGAGAATGAATGAGGTTTGAAGCGAGCGTCTCTTTCTCTATCCTAATAATGTTTGGAAGGTTCAAGGACATTATCAAACAGGAAATGGCTCTTTTCTCCTCTAAAATCGACATTTTCTTCACAGATTTGCTGATGTTCATGTGCACTTTCACCAAAACTGATGTGTTTTTCCACAGTAGTCACAAATGTTTTAGGCTGAAACCCAGTTCACTTCTTGGCCCCTCCCCTTTACCCCACCCCTCCGTTTTGCATGTTCATGTGAAGGGGTAGGGCTGTTCCAGTTCTCCATAAATCGGAGGGGAAGGGCTGTTTGGCCCTCGAAACTGAAATTTTTCAGGACCACACTACAAATGGAGGGGTAGGAGAAATCTCCCATAATTCTGTTGGAATCATCGGCAAGATGGAGGTGAACGCACAGAACAGGTGTGATGAAAGAAACACAAATGTACGGGTTTTCTTCAAAAACAACTCAATCATTTGATCCACCCTTTAATGCTCTTTCGATGTGTTACAGATCGCATTTCTGCAGTTTGTGATTGATATTCGCAAAGTGAGGACCAAAGCCCGTAGACCAGACGGTTACAGCTGCTGACGGCACGGGGAATTATTTCAGAAACAAAGATGTGTCATCTGTTTACAGCAGCATCGATGACCGCTGATGATGTCACAGGCCGCAAAGGGTTGGACCATTTCACAGAGGAATGTTTTAACCCCCACCCCTAACAACTCAGTTTCAAGGGGTCAGGGTTAGGGGTAGGGCCAAGGGGTCCGGGTTAGGGGTAGGGCCAAGGAGTCAGGGTTAGGGGTAGGACCAAGGGGTCAGGGTTAGGGGTAGGGCCAAGGGGTCAGGGTTAGGGTCAGGGTTAGGGGTAGGGCCAAGGGGTCAGGGTTAGGGGTAGGACCAAGGGGTCAGGGCTGGGGTAGGACCAAAGGGCCAGGGTTAGGGTCAGGGTTAGGGGTAGGGCCAAGGGGTCAGGGGTAGGGGTAGGGCCAAGGGGTCAGGGTTAGGGGTAGGACCAAGGGGTCAGGGTTGGGGGTAGGACCAAGGGGTCAGGGTTAGGGTCAGGGTTAGGGGTAGGGCCAAGGGGTCAGGGTTAGGGGTAGGGCCAAGGGGTCAGGGTTAGGGGTAGGGCCAAGGGGTCAGGGTTAGGGGTAGGGCCAAAGGGTCAGGGTTAGGGGTAGGGCCAAGGGGTCAGGGTTAGGGGTAGGGCCAAGGGGTCAGGGTTAGGGGTAGGGCCAAGGGGTCCGGGTTAGGGGTAGGGCCAAGGGGTCAGGGTTAGGGGTGAATTGGGATTGGTTCTTTGTTTGTACTCTCACTGTGGTATCTTTAAAGAGGTGAGTTCCTAGAATTCCCACCTGTGCAGCTGTACAGATTAGATTTAATTTATTGGTCCCCGTGGGGAAATTCATCTTCACTGACTGAAAACATTACAGGAAAAAAAAAAAAAAAAAAAAAAGACAGTAATATTATACAGCACAGATGACAACAACAACAGTGGGGGTAGACATAACAAAAAGAGACATTTATGGGGTGGCAGTTGCAGACTGGTCAGCCTGGTCAGACTGGTCAGACTGGTCAGCCTGGTCAGACTGGTCAGACTGGTCAGCGGGGCCTGGTGTTTAGGGCGGCTATGGCTGAGGGGATCAGGCTTTTCCCAAGACGGGCCCTCCTGAATTGGAATGTCCTGTACCTGCGTCCTGAGGGTCGTGGATGAAGCAGCGGTGTAATGGGTGTGTGATGTCCTGGACTGTTGTGTTTGTCATTCGGGTGGTGGATCTGTTATTTAGTTCTGTGAGGTTGGGTGTGGGGAGGCCGATGATTTTAGCAGCTGTATTTGTGATGCGTGTGAATTTGGCTCGGTTGGTGACGGAAAGCATGGTGTAAAAACATGTGGAGCAGTACAGGAGGATGGGTTGGATGATACTTTTGTAGAGTGACAACAGGAGGTGGGGTGCAACATGTAGTCCTTTGAGTTTGCAGATGGCTGACAGTCTTTGTTGGCTCTTTTTTTGAATGTCTGTGGTGCGCTGATCAAAGCTGAGTTTATTGTCCAGAGTTATTCCCAGATATTTGAATGTGTAAATGACTCAACTGTTTGTGTGTTTATGATAATGGGATCCTGGGGTGAGGGGGGTTCAACCATAGTTCCTTGGTCTTGGTGACATTGATCTCCAGATAGCTGTCCGTGCATAGCTTGGTGAAGTGGGTGACTGTGTTGTGGTAGTCCACAGTGGATTGATTGTCGGAGAGAAGTGCAAGGATGGCTGTGTGGTCTGAGTATTTTAGGTATGTTGTGGTGGGTGAGATGCTGCGGCAGTCGTTGGTGTAAAGTACATACAGGAAAGGGCTCAACACACATCCCTGTGGAACCCCGGTGTTGATGGTGAGTACAGGGGATGTGGTTGAGCCCACCCTTACTGCTTGCTGTCTGTCGGTGAGGAAGTTATGGGTGAGATGGATCAGTTGAGGGGGGATGTTGAGATGGTGTAGTTTCTGGATCAGTAGATGCTTCTGCAGGGAGTTGAAGGCGGAACTGAAGTCCACAAAAAGGATCCTGGCGAAGTTGCCTGGGGAGTCCAGGTGCTGGAGAAGGAGGTGCAGCAGGCAGGCCACAGCGTCCTCAGTGCCTCTTTTAGCCTTATGGGCAAATTGGAGGGGGTCCAGGTGTGGGTGACAAGTGGAAGGATGATGTTCAGCAGTAGTTTCTCCAGGCACTTCATTATTATGGACGTGAGGGCTATGGGGCGGTAGTGGTTGGGTTCTGTGGGTCTGGGTTTTTTTGGTATTGGGATTATGGTTGCAGTTTTCCATAGTGTGGGTATTGTGGCAGTCTGGTATGATTGGCAGAATAGTGAGTGTAGTATGGGGGCTAGCTCCATGGCGCAGCTTTGAACCACCCTGGCGGGAATGCCATCAGGCCCCGGGGCCTTGCCTACCTTACAGCGGCTCAGCTGGTCCAGACCAAATTCCTTGTATGTTCCAGGCTGTAAATGTGTTTCTTTCTGCTGTAAAGTTGGAAATATTAACATGAGGGTCTACGAGGACTTCACATGGATTAGAAGACCAGCAGGTATTGTCTTATTTTTCAGCTCTAGATGTTGGTTCTTGGTAAATATTCAACATTTCACCACTGTAATTTCCCACTTTGGGATAAATAAAGTCCGTCTGTCCATCCATCTGTGAGAGTGAGGTTAAATGTGACACTAAGTCAATGTTTTTCAAACTTAGGGTTGGGACCCCATGTGGGGTCACCTGGAATTTATAGTAATTGATAAAAATAAAATAAAACAAACTTACTAATAAAAATCTGTTGAGTTGACAGAGCCAATCCCATCCATATCAGACAAACTGAAGCTGAAACTGCAGCGCTGTGGTTCTGTTTGTGTCACATGTTCACTGTGGTCAGTTTCAGATGCTGCAGCTCTTTCATAATTCATAGTTTCAGTTCTTGTTTGTTCAGTATTAATTGTCCTCCTTGTAAATCCCAGCTGGACTGACTGGACAGATCCTGAGCCTTTGTGCAGTAATCTACACCTGGATTTACTGCCTCTGTCCACAATAATAGACATTATATAGACTAAATGTCCACAATAATAGACATTATATAGACTAAATGTCCACAATAATAGACATTATATAGACTAAATGTCCACAATAACAGACATTATATAGACTAAATGTCCACAATAACAGACATTATACTAAATGTCCACAATAACAGACATTATATAGACTAAATGTCCACAATAATACACATTATATAGACTAAATGTCCACAATAATACACATTATATAGACTAAATGTCCACAATAACAGACATTATATAGACTAAATGTCCACAATAATACATATTATATAGACTAAATGTCCACAATAACAGACATTATATAGACTAAATGTCCACAATAATACACATTATATAGACTAAATGTCCACAATAACAGACATTATATAGACTAAATGTCCACAATAACAGACATTATATAGACTAAATGTCCACAATAATACACATTATATAGACTAAATGTCCACAATAATACACATTATATAGACTAAATGTCCACAATAACAGACATTATATAGACTAAATGTCCACAATAATACACATTATATAGACTAAATGTCCACAATAACAGACATTATATGGACTAAATGTCCACAATAATACACATTATATAGACTAAATGTCCACAATAATACACATTATATAGACTAAATGTCCACAATAATACACATTATATAGACTAAATGTCCACAATAACAGACATTATATAGACTAAATGTCCACAATAATACACATTATATAGACTAAATGTCCACAATAACAGACATTATATGGACTAAATGTCCACAATAATACACATTATATAGACTAAATGTCCACAATAATACACATTATATAGACTAAATGTCCACAATAATACACATTATATAGACTAAATGTCCACAATAATACACATTATATAGACTAAATGTCCACAATTATAGACATTATACAGACTAAATGTCCACAATAATAGACATTATACAGACTAAATGTCCACAATAATAAACATTATATAGACTAAATGTCCACAATAATAGACATTATACAGACTAAATGTCCACAATAATAGACATTATATAGACTAAATGTCCACAATAATAGACATTATACAGACTAAATGTCCACAATAATAGACATTATATAGACTAAATGTCCACAATAATTGACATTATATGGACTAAATGTCCACAATAATAGACATTATACAGACTAAATGTCCACAATAATAGACATTATATAGACTAAATGTCCACAATAATAGACATTATATGGACTAAATGTCCACAATAATAGACATTATACGGACTAAATGTCCACAATAATACACATTATACAGACTAAATGTCCACAATAATACACATTATATAGACTACATGTCCACAATAATAGACATTATATAGACTACATGTCCACAATAATAAACATTATATAGACTAAATGTCCACAATAATAGACATTATACAGACTAAATGTCCACAATAATAGACATTATATAGACTAAATGTCCACAATAATAGACATTATATAGACTAAATGTCCACAATAATAGACATTATACAGACTAAATGTCCACAATAATACACATTATATAGACTAAATGTCCACAATAATACACATTATACAGACTAAATGTCCACAATAAGAGACATTATATAGACTAAATGTCCACAATAATACACATTATACAGACTAAATGTCCACAATAAGAGACATTATATAGACTAAATGTCCACAATAAGAGACATTATATAGACTAAATGTCCACAATACTACACATTATATAGACTAAATGTCCACAATAAGAGACATTATATAGACTAAATGTCCACAATAATACACATTATACAGACTAAATGTCCACAATAAGAGACATTATATAGACTAAATGTCCACAATAAGAGACATTATATAGACTAAATGTCCACAATACTACACATTATATGGACTAAATGTCCACAATAACAGACATTATATAGACTAAATGTCCACAATAAGAGACATTATATAGAATAAATGTCCACAATAATAGACATTATATAGACTAAATGTCCACAATAATACACATTATACAGACTAAATGTCCACAATACTACACATTATATGGACTAAATGTCCACAATAACAGACATTATATAGACTAAATGTCCACAATAATACACATTATATAGACTAAATGTCCACAATAATACACATTATACAGACTAAATGTCCACAATAATACACATTATACAGACTAAATGTCCTCTAACATTAACATTTATTTGAAACATAGTATAGCAAACTATTACATGATCAAAAACAAATTAATTTTAGCAAAAAAAAAAAAAAAAAGTCTCAGTTTTGAATGTCTGGGGTCACCACAAATTTGTGATGTTCAAATGGAGTCAGGAGACAAAAAAGTTTGGAACCTCTGCACTAAGTTATTAGAAATAAAAACCCACCCTGTGTGTGCTGACTCTAATGCAGGCTGTCAAACTGCGGTCCTCCAGGGCCGGTATCCTGCATGTTTTAGATGTTTCCCTCTTCCAACACACCTGATTGAAATGATCAGCCTATCATCCCGTTCTGCAGAAGCCTGATAATGACCGTCAGGTGTGCTGGAAGAGGGAAACATCTAAAACATGCAGGATACCGGCCCTGGAGGACCGCAGTTTGACACCCCTGCTCTAATGGAACACCTGCTCACCAGATGCTCTGAATCCCATCAATGACTGAATCCAACTTCAACTAAAATTAAAACAGAGTCAAAACATGTACATTTAAGCAATAACAACAGAAAAGCTGCCATCAGATCCTGCCAAGATAATACCAGTCCGATATTCCAGCGTGGAGCTGCATGGCACTTCAGAACTCTGCTTTGCATTCGTCACTTTGCTCATAAACGTAAATAAGTGCAATAATGGCGTCCTGTGGGAATAAGTCTGCAAACACTTGTGTGACTCCGTGCAGAAGCAGAACAAAACATTCATTTATGAACACGACCTCTCTGAGTGCAGTTCACATTTTATTTAAATTACAATCATATTTAATGTTAATTAATGCTAATGCATAATTTAATGGAACAAACAGCGCTGGTGAAATTGGTAATTAACCACTGCAGGCCTCCAACACGCTTGTGCCGGTGTGTGCGGCGCTGGCAGGTGAGCGCGCTCGCTTCAGTACAATCTCTGTTTTTTCGTTCTTTTTTCCTCCGGCGTTGACCCGTTCTCTGATCCTGCGAGGTCAGCCGCACCAGCGACGCCAGTAATGAGGTCAGAGGTCAGAGGTCGCGCTCAGACAATAGACGGAACAAACATTCTTCTGACCTGAAACTGAGGATGAAAGCTGACAGAGCTGCCCAGTCTGCACAGGTCAGAGGGCACGGCCGCACTTCACCGGCCGACGGACGGATCACATGACACACACGGAAAATGGCAAATACATTCACTGGAATACTCATCTGATGTACTGCAGCTTTACGCCAGTATTTATTATACTTCTACTCCAGTATTTATACTTCTACTGCTGCTTTACTCCAGTATTTATACTTCTACTGCAGCTTTACTCCAGTATTTATACTTCTACTCCTGCTTTACTCCAGTATTTATACTTCTACTGCAGCTTTACTCCAGTATTTATACTTCTACTGCTGCTTTACTCCAGTATTTATACTTCTACTGCAGGTTTACTCCAGTATTTATACTTCTACTCCTGCTTTACTCCAGTATTTATACTTCTACTGCAGGTTTACTCCAGTATTTATACTTCTACTCCTGCTTTACTCCAGTATTTATACTTCTACTGCAGCTTTACTCCAGTATTTATACTTCTACTCCTGCTTTACTCCAGTATTTATACCTCTACTGCAGCTTTACTCCAGTATTTATACTTCTACTGCAGGTTTACTCCAGTATTTATACTTCTACTCCTGCTTTACTCCAGTATTTATACTTCTACTGCAGCTTTACTCCAGTATTTATACTTCTACTCCTGCTTTACTCCAGTATTTATACTTCTACTGCAGCTTTACTCCAGTATTTATACTTCTACTGCTGCTTTACTCCAGTATTTATACTTCTACTGCAGGTTTACTCCAGTATTTATACTTCTACTCCTGCTTCACTCCAGTATTTATACTTCTACTGCAGGTTTACTCCAGTATTTATACTTCTACTCCTGCTTTACTCCAGTATTTATACTTCTACTGCAGCTTTACTCCAGTATTTATACTTCTACTGCTACTTTACTCCAGTATTTATACTTCTATTCCTGCTTTACTCCAGTATTTATACTTCTACTGCTACTTTACTCCAGTATTTATACTTCTACTGCAGCTTTACTCCAGTATTTATACTTCTACTCCTGCTTTACTCCAGTATTTATACCTCTACTGCAGCTTTACTCCAGTATTTATACTTCTACTGCAGCTTTACTCCAGTATTTATACTTCTACTCCTGCTTTACTCCAGTATTTATACCTCTACTGCAGCTTTACACCAGTATTTATACTTCTACTCCTGCTTTACTCCAGTATTTATACTTCTACTGCAGGTTTACTCCAGTATTTATACTTCTACTCCTGCTTTACTCCAGTATTTATACTTCTACTGCAGCTTTACTCCAGTATTTATACTTCTACTGCAGCTTTACTCCAGTATTTATACTTCTACTCCTGCTTTACTCCAGTATTTATACTTCTACTGCAGGTTTACACCAGTATTTATACTTCTACTCCTGCTTTACTCCAGTATTTATACTTCTACTGCAGGTTTACTCCAGTATTTATACTTCTACTGCAGCTTTACTCCAGTATTTATACTTCTACTGCTGCTTTACTCCAGTATTTATACTTCTACCCTACCCTCAGAGGTACATATTCTACTTTTTCCACCGCTGTGTTCATCAATAGCTTTAGCTCCTTTGCATTTTCAGACCTGATGGGAAATAATAAAGTAACACACTGTTAAAGATGAAACCGTCTAATATAATCTGGTATCTTTTAACAGCAGAATCTACTTATTAACATTTTATGTCGTCTTAATTGCATGTACGTTTTATATTCTGTTTGTAATTGGTATTGTGCTGATGTGCTTCTTGGTCAGGTCTGCCTTGAAAAAGAGATGTTATCTCAAGGGACTTCCTGCTTAAATAAAGGTTGAATAAATTAACAGAGTAATAGAATACAAGGCTGAACACACCCTGTTGAGACAAAGTTCATCCTTAAAAACGCCCAGGGCTACTTTTATGTCAATTCCCAAATTAATTCTCCAACAGATTGAAGATTGAATCTATTTTTGACAAGAAACGCACTCGGAGAGCGCAGTGCCCCCCCCCCCCCCCGATCATCACCAAAATGTAATCAGTTCTTCCTTGTGCCAGTATCAACATTTCCTGAAAATTTCATGAGGATCTGTCCATACTTTTTGAGTTATCTTCCTAACAAACAAACAAACAAACAAACACACAAAGCACAGCGATCACATCACCTCCTTGTGGAGGAAATAAACACATACTTTAATTTTATTTCATGTTCAATTCAACACAGTTTGTTTGGATACAGATACTTATAAACTGTGATGAATAACAGTTACTACCGCCCCCCCCCCCATTTGTGCCTTAGTGCCCCCCTCTCAGCTTTCTTGTTCCAAACACCCCCTGACGTAGTCCCAGCGCCCCCTGGGGGGGGGCACCACCCCTGTTGAGAAACACTAATCTAACATGTCACGATAATCCATTTATAGAAAATGACCAAAAATGAAAACTTGTATATGGCGTCTAATCAGCTCATCCACCATCAGATGGGTCTTCTCCATCAAACTGCACTGGTTCTGTTCAGGGTTTTCTAAACCTTCACAGAATGCTGATGTTTCCTCCAGTTTTATGTAGAACCGCTGAAACTGCGCAGTCCTGTGACGCTTCTTATTCATTCTTGCATTCTAGTGTAAACATCCTCGGTCATCTCGTCCAGTGGTTTGTTGTTTTTCATGCATCTTTCATTTTTTTTACCTGAAACTCAGTGGACAAACAGTTTTCATTGGCAGACTACAGCTCATTATTTTTCAGTTTTTGTCCAACTTGTGTTTTTCCTCTCTTTCCAACCTGTAGAATACGACACCCACAACAGTTCACATTTAAGGTCAAGACAAATCTACTGTAACCAAATTCATGGGATGCAAACATATTTATTTTAGGTCAAGATGCTGTGGATGGATCAAAATCAGGTCTGCAAACCAGGACAGAACTAGAACTCTGTGGTGGTGGACTGTATAAAACTGGATGTAAAGTAGTGGCACTAGGAGTGCATGGATTTAACCAGAACTGAATGAAAATACTGCAGGTAGATTTTGTTCCAAAAACTTCTTCCCTCAGGATTTTTCATAAGTACTTGTACATGTCACAGAGTATATTTACATTGTAGTATGAGTACTGATCTACATATTTGATCTATACCATATGGACAAAAGTATTGGGACACGTTGCATTCAGGAGACTATGATTTTAAATGTTCTACCTCAAAATTTTGAAAAGGGATGAACAACACGCACATCCAAAAAATAAAAGGTGTGCGGGATTCCAAAATTAACGATGAAAAAATAAAGGAAGGTCCGCACAACCTGTGAGCTCCAAAACATTTAGGAATATATGTTTTGGAGCTCACAGGTTGTGCGGACCTTCCTTTATTTTTTCTACCTCAAAATTTGTAAAAATATTTTTCATGCTCTGAATGTAAATTATAATTTTCTACCACAACTAACCATCTGTCTTCAAATCTCATTTAGGAAGAAACACCTCCCATTAAACTTTAAGGAAATATTAATGTTTCTAAACTATATGGACACATAATATTGGGACACATCATGTCTACAGCTGTAAGATGTTCTGTTCATGTGGATTTCAGATAAAAACATCAATATTTCCTAAAGTTTTAAGTGAGATTTTTCTTCTCAAAAATGTTCATAGTTATCATAGTAAATAAATGAAAAAAAGTAAATAAATACATTAAAAGAAATATTGAGAGAAATTAGGCAAAAACCATCTCTGAGGCATTTTGGAAGCAAATATAACAATTTAAACCAAGCTAACCAATGCAGTGATATTTATGCCAATATAAAACTAGATGCAGACATTAGTCATTATTGTTTTGTATCCCAGAAACACCTGAATTCAACGTGTCCACATACTTTTGTCCGTATCTGCAGGACCATATTTCTACTTTGGTCAATCCTTAAACCCAGCAGTCGCTCAGCGGTGACTGTCTATGGCTGCTTTTACTTTGGTGCAAACCCAAATTATAAATGTCTATAGATTTCCTGTCCTTTAAACAACCAATTTAGAGACAAAAGCCAGTGACAGTGAAAGGTGGATAGGCCTCAGGAGGCAGCTCAAGACTTTGGCAAGACATCAGCGTGGAGTCAGAGGATAACGGAGCAGAGCTGACGGTTCACTGTGAGGGAAGGATCAAGGAAACCCCAGCACAAAGCAGGTACAGAAGTGCTGTGGATCAGCCAGAGCCACATGGAGCAGGACCACAGCTGCCTGGGCCGGCTTCAGCACCACCTCAAACACTTCTCACACCTTCTGCTCGGGTTCTCCACTTCTGTTGGAAGTTTCGTGTATTTGACCCTTCTGTACATACATACCTAGAGTATTTTTAGCTCTGTGGACAGTAAAGCAGTTCTAACAGCAGAGTTTAAAGTCAGTGTGAAGTTCAACTCTACAGAGCGATGATTAGTGCCAGTCTGCCGCAGTGCATTGTGGGTACTGGACATTTTACTCATTGTGTTCTATTTTATGTGCAGGGGTTCAAGTGGAGTTTGTGTTAATGTTTATTTAGGTTAATGTGTCTGTTTTACAGCGTTTATTGGCCTTTTTGGTTTGTTTTTTATTCATGTGACACTGACAGTTTGAAACTAGTGATGGGACTGTTGGTTCTTTGAAGGGAGTCGTTCAATCAGGAGTCGTTCACTGAAAAGAGTCGTTCAACAGACTGGCTCTGTTCTGTTTTTGGCATTATTTTGAAACACCACTGTTTGAATGACTAAATAGGCTACATGTGATGATTGACTTTACATTTAAAGGTGTTGAATTGGCACGGCAGGAAATATTATCTGACCGTAAAACAGAATAGTTAGTTCAAATGTGTGGAATAAATCCATGACATGAGAGGTGACATTAGACAAATGATGGAACTGGACCAAAAACATCACAGTACATTATGTGGACTAGTCTGTAGAAGAAAAATGAAGAAGAAAAGAAAACATTTTCTGATGAAAGAACATTTTTCTTTGGCTCATTACTCACAGGTGATCACTCACTCACTGCTCAAACTTTTCTCCTCCTCCTCCAGTCTTCCAGCTCCTCCTCCTCCAGTCTTCCAGCTCCTCCTCCTCCAGTCTTCCAGCTCCGCCTCCTCCAGTCTTCCAGCTCCTCCTCCTCCAGTCTTCCAGCTCCTCCTCCTCCAGTCTTCCAGCTCCTCCTCCTCCAGTCTTCCAGCTCCTCCTCCTCCAGTCTTCCAGCTCCGCCTCCTCCAGTCTTCCAGCTCCTCCTCCTCCAGTCTTCCAGCTCCTCCTCCTCCAGTCTTCCAGCTCCGCCTCCTCCAGTCTTCTAGCTCCTCCTCCTCCAGTCTTCCAGCTCCTCCTCCAGTCTGCTCACCTCACGCTTCAAACTGTTGTTTTTTTTAACTTCTTCCATCAGACATGCTCAGTTCACTCTTTTTTTCTGCTGAACATTCTCCTCCTGCCCAATGCCTCCCCAGTGATGCTAAACTGACAGGCAATCAGACACTCCCTCCTTAAAAAAAAAAAAAAAAAAAAATGAACGGCTCTTCACAAAGACTTGGTTCCCATTGTTCATTTCAAAGAGCCGTTCAAAAGATTCGATTCATTCATGAACGTCACATCACTATTTGAAACCCATAGAGTAAATATTCTCCCTTATGGGTGTAACAATAAAATACACAATCTCTCGTTACTACCCAAAGAACCACTTCAAGAAAGTCATCTCAAAACCACCACATAGGCAACTCCTGATATTCTACATCGTTTATTTATTAATGAATATGAATAACTACATTTGGAGTAAAAATAGCTGTATAAAGTGTAATCATATTACTCTTAACAGTGTGAAAACATTTATTTATCTATACATTTTAATTGTTAATTTTGACACTGAACTGTGTAGGATTAACTCTGAAAATTTGACACTAGCCATAGAGTAAATGTTACTCTAATTTTGAGTGGGACCAAATGTTATCTGAAACAGAGTTCAATTCAGCTCTCTAAGAGTTAAATTAACACGTTGTTTTTAACGGTGGAATGAAAATGCTGCACAGATGAGAATGATGGCTTTTTAAAGACACAAAGTGTTTTCATGTCTTTTCTGTTCAGTCTTTGTGATCTGGACAAAAGATCATATGGTGATCATTAAAGTCCAGTTATGTTTTTTTCTGGTTTATAGAAGTTTAACCCATAAAGACCCAGTTCTACTTTTCAGGCAGTTCCAAAATTACTTTGTCTCTCTATTTAACCTTTCTTAAGTAATTTATCAACATTTATTGTAATATTAGCCTCTTTATTTTGTTTTTTTACAGTGAAAATCATGTATTTTGCTATATTTAACTTAGTGATCATGTAGATGTTCATAAAAGCTCAGATTAAAGTTGAGGGTTAATAAATCAAAAAGAGAGAAAACTGAAGAAAAAGTGTCTTTTTCAGTCAAATCTGTCCTGAACTGAACACAAACCCAGTGTGTCCATCCACTGTCATTGATCCAACTCCATGGGTTTGACTGGAGAATCAATGTTGTAGAAGATGACGGTGTTTCCACAGTAACTACGGAGCCTCTGAACGTCCAAATGGGTCATATCCGATGACCATGAAAAGATGAAGAACTGTATTTTATACCAGTTATTGACATGGATTGATAGGATTAGTGGATCAGCAGGTATTAGACAGTTTGAGTCTTCATGGGTTAATCAGTCTATTTAGGATTGTGTCATTTTAGATCAAATTCAAGCCGCTTCAATTGTTTCCCATTAGACTGAACCAACTCAAAAACAAAAAATACGAACAGTGGCCAGTGGAGAGGGCTAAATGACCTTCTTATCCTGTTTAATTTGGTGAAACAGCGCACTTCCTGGTCTTTAAGCATTAAGAGACTGATGAGTGCAGACCTCTACGCCAATGAAATACTCCAAAGAAATAAAAACACAAGCATTTAAACATCATTCCCATGAACAACGTCATATTATAAACCCTCAAAAAACTGCCAATACAATTTTATACACTTCACCTCCCATTACTGCCCCCTACTGGCCGTCTCATGACACTTTTAATAAGAATAAGCATTGATTTGTGCTCCGTCTGCTTCAGGAAGGACTAAACAACAGGTCCTCATCCTCCACCAGAAACCTTCTGGGCTAAAGTGTTTACAAAGTGACACTCTTTGTGACGACCTGTTCTTTCGTTGCTGTGCGCTTCAGGGACCTGAAGGCCACCGCCGATGCTCCAGAGACGCTGAATTTAGGTTCCTACGTCCTCTGCAGGGGCCTCGAAGTTCCGATACTTCGACCACTGGCTTCGCCACTGCAACGAAAGTTCCCCAGAGTAGGAAAAAAAGAAAAAAAGAAAGATTTGAGGAGCAGGAAGGAGCTGCTGATTGCACAGGAAGAGGAAGAGGGGCGTTTAATTTGAAGGCCTCGGTGGTGTTCAAGCCTTCAGCCTCATGGGGAGTTAATCAGCACTTGGGCTATAGATAGGAAGACAGAGATGGAGAGGATGAAGAGAGGAGAAAGCAGAGGGAGGGCTGCTCTGGGCTGCTTATTGTGAAGCCTTTACTGTCGACATGTGGAAACACCAGCCCCGTACACAACATGATATTTATCTTCTCATGGCTTTCTGGTCAGCTGCTGCTTTGTTCGAGGGCTCTGCAGCAGCCGCATCCAGCTTTACAGGCTACATTTATTCATCTGACGGGTCACAAAACAATAGAAAAGTTATTATTAGTCAAATTAGCCACTTCAGGAGTGCACAGGACTGGACTCCCACTAGAAACGGAGCCATTTGTAACCTCCAAACACAGAAAGAATGCATTAAACTCATCGCACATGCACAAAGAGAAGTCCAAATACAGAGCCAACGTGAACAATTCAACATCTGTTGCTTTTAATGTGGTAAAATACAGCAAATGTAACTGAACTGAACCCTCAAAGAGCTAAATAACCACCTGTGACCAAAATAATCTACTGATCTCAAATGTGTAACACCTGATCCACTAATCCTATCAATACATGTCAAGAACTGGTGTTAAATTCAGTTTATCATCTTTTCATGATACTACAAACAAGACAAAAGATGAAACAGGAGAAAAATTCTGTAAAAGCAACAAAGAAAAATTCATGTAAAAGACATAAAAACACCTGATTTTGTGATTTACTGCTCATTTGTCGCATTTTGTTAATTTTGACTTCAATTAAATCAAGACATCTGATTTCCAATAAGAAGAAACAATAAATCATCCTATCACATGACCGGTGTCTGACATTAATTCAACCAAAAATCAAAGAAAATCTGTGTAAAATCTAATAAATACAGCTGTTACAGACTGCATGAAATCGTGTTGTATGTGACGCCATTTTATTGCATTTGGTGTGCTATACACACACATTTTCATCCTTTCGTGTGTTATTTAACGTCATTTGATGGTCTGTCAATGTGCTAGCCGCTCATCGCGCTAATTGCTAACCGCTAACCCTGACCCCTAAACATAGCCCTAAACCTAACCGCTAATTGTGCTAGCCACTAATTGCACTAATGCCGCGTTTCCACTACGTGGAACCGGCTCGGCTCGGCTCGGCTCAGTGTTCCCTCAGACCGTTTCCATTCCAGGATACTACTGACTTTACAGTACCTGGTCGTCATAGCGATGTGGTGCGTTATTTCTGTGTCGTCTGCTCAGAGTTGCTGATAAACTCGCTCGTTGCCTGTTGTCTCGTCTGAACTTTTCCGTCTTCCACCACTGACTGAATGTCCTGGACCGACCCGGGTGGAGTTTGTCTGTTCTCATGTGGGTTAATGGGCCCACAGGTTTACTGTCCACTAACGCATCTGTTTATGTAAAAGGGCGGGGCACAGAAAACGGTCTGACCAATCAGTGGTCTGCAGTGTTTATACGTCACAGTTTAGTGTCTGGTCCCCAGTCCTGGAACCTCGGCGGAGGTGAGACCACAAAACTAGGACCAGGTACCAGATTAAAAAAAACTAGTACCAGGTACCAGATTCCAAAAAACTAGGACCAGGTACCAAATTCCAAAAAACTAGGACCAGGTACCAGATTCTAAAAAACTAGTACCAGGTACCAGATTCCAAAAAACTAGGACCAGGTACCAGATTCCAAAAAACTAGAACCAGGTACCAGATTCCAAAAAACTAGGACCAGGTACCAGATTCCAAAAAACTAGGACCAGGTACCAGATTCCAAAAAACTAGGACCAGGTACCAGATTCCAAAAAACTAGTACCAGGTACCAGATTCCAAAAAACTAGGACCAGGTACCAGATTCCAAAAAACTAGGACCAGGTACCAGATTCCAAAAAACTAGTACCAGGTACCAGATTCCAAAAAACTAGTACCAGGTACCAGATTCCAGGTCCTTTTTCGTAATGGAAACGCAAAAAGGCCGAGTCGAGTTGAGTCGAGCTGGTACCACGCAGTGGAAACGGGGCATAATTGCGTCGATGGCATGTTATTTTCCGCAGTGTAACTCTCCAGTCTGAAAGCTTACAATGCGTACAGAGAACGTGCCAGTTAGAAGTGGTTTGGTATCTGTACACATTTCATGATGTCACAGCGGCTGTTACACAGACATTTGTTGGTGACAGATTTCCAGCCTTTTGTTGACACCGTCCCAGCTTTATAGTGATTCCCTCTGGTCTTAAATTCTAAATATTTCTCTTAAATGTTGTATTTTCCCAGATTTTTTCTGTTCTGCTGTGAATAAAACATGTCCATTACATCGTTACATCCTGTTTTATTTACAGCGTCCCAGCTTTTATGGAACTGCATTTGGAGGTTTGACTGTAACCACATAAATAAAGGCTAAACTTATAATTCTTTTTCCGTTTTCATCTGGTTATTGTACATTCAGCTTCACCTGCACCCTATACACACCTTTACCGCTGCCTGATTTATGACTGTGTGCCGCCGTAAAGTAATGTAATCCTTCTTTATGTGTATTTTGGTCACCTAATTTTCAGACTTTCAGCTGCTGGCAGCCCTGCTTTTAGTTCGCCTGATTCATCAAAAGTCACAGTGATTTAGACTTTAGCACTTTCAATTAAATAAGTGTGTCACAAAGTGTTTTATAGAGCAATAACGGACAAAACTAAACCCATTAAAGGGAAAAAGAGGAATGAGGCGCGGGTGTAAAATGTTGCGTTTAAGTGCGTTTGACGTCTACCTTGTCCTATTAATTTCCTTTTCTATATTCAGACGGTGCTGAACTCACTCAACACTCCATCTCCCAGCATGCCGTGTGTGCTGACCCAGCTGCCAGTCAGCAGTTTAACGGCGGGCTGAGTGTGTGGACGTTTTAATGGAGGCGGTCCGCTGGTCTGTGGACGCCTGCGACCAAAGCATTTTACCCACAGAGACAAAACAGCCGTCTGGAAAAGTGTGGACGGTGAAACTCACAGCACGCGCCCACTTCGACTTTTTTAAGACTTCAACATTCAGTGGTTGGACTCAGAAACACTAACAAACAAGCGGTGCCAGATACAACAAGCCCCGCCCCCTCGCACGTACTGTAGTTTATTTTGGCATCGATCCAGCTGATGTCATCACGTCTCTGCGTGTGCGGACGTCAGCATAGACACAAACTAGTGTGTTGACCTGTGAGGATCCACAGGTTCTGGAAGTGGTCGTCTTTCTGCTGTTGTGTATTTATGCACGCTGTACCGCATTTGTCCAGCAGTCACCGCCAAACTCTTCTGGGTATAGCAACATGATTGTGAGGCTGTTGTATTCTAGAATTACTAATATCTCCCATAATATTGGTCCTGTCAAGCTGCTGTTTTCACTAGTCTGTTCCTGGACCAAAAACACAGAAGTGTGACAAACGGCAGCAGTCAGATCTGGACCGGTTTAGGGGCAATCCTGAGACACATACACGCAGGGTGGGATTTAGTGGGGGAGATGGGGGGAGGATCAACCCCCCCTCTGGTTTTTACATCCCTACTTCTGCTCAGTGAATTTCATCGTTGGCGGGGGGACAACCAACCAATGTAAACAACAGCAGGGTGACACTTTTCTTGCACCTCCATCCTCCATGACTGGCACCAACGTTCACCTGAACAGAATTCATCAACGTCCCTGCCTCTGGTTTTTGGACAAATGGCACCGTGCATACATGGACATACACCGAGGCCACTTGGCTTTTATCATCCAGAGGAGAAAAAAGAAAGACTGAAAAAATTCATCTAAAAAAAGGAACTTTGACCTACTATTCCCACAGTGTAACACTTCTATTCTGGGTCACTGGTCATCTATAGACCCAGTTAGGTCTGAATTCAACCAAGAGTTTTGCCGTTAAAGTGGTAAACAAACAAACAAACAAACAAACAAACAAACCGCACCAAAAACATTACCCCTTGTCTCCTCTTCAGGGGGTGGGGTAATAACTGGATGGTAAGCCCTTTTTTCACCTGGTGGTGGTGCTGGCAGTGGCAGCGGCGGTGGCGGCGGCGGTAGCGGTGGCGGTGCAGCTCCAGGAGCGGCTGCTTCCAGTGGATGGACCTCGGTGCTTGTGACAAATTGCATGTGGAAGGAAACGTGCAGGCCCATTGAACTTTAGTATTGCTTTTATTCCTCTGTCATGTTCCCGCAGAGATGAAATGGGATGGGTTTCTTTTTTTTCTTTTCCTTTTTTCCTTCTTATTCATGGCTCATGGCCGCCGGTGGGTCGGATAAACGGCCAAACGCCGCCTCACGCTCACACACATTCTTCTCCCTCTTCTTTTTTTTCTTGGCCGTCTGTCGGTTTTCTCCTCTTTCTCTTCTCAGGTTGTGGAAATGAAGCCGGAGGAAGCGCTGTCCATTCATCCCAGCAGCGGCAGTCCTGCAGCTGAACACCGACACGCTTTTATTCCGTAAATGTTGCCGACATGGATCTTTGTGAGAGTTTTTCACCAGTGAATGGAAGGATAATCCAGGGAAATCACTTCAGAGAACATTTTACATGTCAGCCAATCCACCAGTCTTCAGCTCTGAGGGGAAAAACACAGGTTCAGTCCACATGTGACACTTCCTTTAGTGGTTTTACTCATGAAGTGTGGATTCCTTAAGTCAGAAATGTCCAACTTATGTTAGTTCAGGTTCAACACTCAGCCCAAAATGATCGCAAATGGGCTGAACTAGTAAAATAACAACAGAGAAAAAAGAAAAAGGACATTATGAAAAAGTTTACATCCACAAACTGTCCTTTAAGTTGAAATTTCTGAAGAAAAATATGTGCAATTTTAACAATATTGGGTCAAAGTTCATCATTTACACATGTAGATTCTAACTTATACATAACACTGGATCTAAAAAGCACAAACCATTTACAAACAGGCAAAGTACTTCATGTAAGACATCTGACAAGATATCAATCAATCAATCAATCAATCAATCCCTTTATTTGTCTCTAATGGGGCAAATGTGCAACAGTTGGAACACACAAGCACATGTCAAGAGAGCAAATAAAATAAATATATAATAAAATATATTCAGTCAGTAAGGGTAAAATATAGATTTTTCTCTGTAGCACTTTGAGATTCTGCAGAAAGAAAACTGCTTTAAAAATGCAATTTATTATTATTATTTTTATTATTATTACAGATAAATAGTAAAGGTATAAGCCATAGATTTCAAACCAATAAAAAACAAAACAGGGTGAGAAACAACACTACAGGTAAACTATCTAAGATAAGACAAGACAAGACAAGACAAGATAAGATAAGATAAGATAAGATGTTCATATTTGTTCACGTTATTCACATTTTTTTCGTGAAAGACTAGTTTGTAAATGTAAACATTTTCCTGTAATTTTTTTTTTTTTACACTAAAATATCAAATATGAAGTATTTCACCCTCTTGATATTAAATTGGTCTGTACGTGGAACCTGAACTAAAAGGATTTTCACATCTTTGACTGTCAATATCTTCATTTTTGCATTTCACGCCCTCATCCCACAGGCCAGGTTGGACCCTATGGGGGGTTGGTTTTAGTAAAAAGCAAATTTGTAATATTTCCCACAAAAATTGCAAAAAATTGAAAAATCCAAATTTCTCAAATCTGTGAGCTCAAAAATGCAAACACTGCATTTTCTTCATCATAGAAAAACATGAAATTGTTGCATCTGATCTTTAAGAAAAGAGCCCTGAACATTCTATCAGGCATTCAAGGTAAAAACACACACATCGCACTGTTTTTAAACCTAATATTAACTGTAAATTCTTCCATCATCAGCTGCTCATACACGTCTTCCACATGGCTGACAGTGATCATGACCTTTGACCCTGTCCATCAGACTGGAATCCCTCCCTCCTTCAGCGCACGTCTGAACACCTGCTCACAGCTGTTTCCTGGAGTTTCATCTGTGAACTGACCTCGTCTGTTCTCTTCATTAGACACTTGTTAGAAAGACACTGATAATGAGCTGCTCCTGTAGGAGTGGATGAGTTGACTCAAGTCTCTAATATTCGAAGAAAAACCACAGGAACTTTAGACTGAAATCATTTTCCTTGACACTTGATGCTGAAATGAGCCGGTGACTCATTCAGAAGGTTTTTTTTTTCTCTGCTGTCAGACAAGTTGAACCTGGTGCTCATCCAGGGCTGTAAATGTCACCAGAGGAGTCTGGAAAACAAACCAGCACACACACACACACACACACACACACACACATATACATATATATATATATATATATACAGTACATTCTACATTTAACCCTGAAGGACCTGTATGGAGTACGTCTACATCTACAATTATAAATAGAGGGTTTAGACACAGAGGTCTGACCATGTTCATGCCAGTGAATAAAAAAGATATGCTTTAATTTATACAAAGTGATGAAAAGTGAACATGTACGACCACTAGAGGGAGGAGAAAATACTAAATCTATCAGAAGAAAGAAGCAGGAGAAGATGAGCTGAAAATGTCAATAATAAAAAAGAGTCCAAGGAAGTGACAGAAGGCCATCTGTGGTCTTCTGCCCTGGACACAGCGCTAACATGATGGGCATAACATGGTAATAGTTGGTAACAACTGGTTCCAGACACAACAAACCCCGCCCCTCGCCTGCATTGTATCTTCTTTTGGCATGGATCCAGCTGATGTCATCATGTCCAGGTGTGTGCTGATGTCAGCATATGAAGGCTCCACATGTTTGTGCTTCCATGGGGCCCACAGTTGCTAGCGGTGCCCCTGTACTCATATACCGTATACTCTGAAGTACAGACATTACCTTTAAAATGGCCTGTGCTGTCCCCTCCCACCTTTCAAATGACACACCTTGTCCGTGGTTGTCAGGTTTGGACTGAACTCCCACCCCCACCTGCTGACTGACAGCCTGGACCCTGGGCCCTCCTCTGCATACTGTCACCCAGCAGCAGACGCAGTCCCACCTGTGGCTGTCAGGACGCCACACTCAGTTTGGCTGCAGTCACCAGCGTTTGTTGAGGTGTGTAACAAACAAATTGTCCTGCCCAGGTGCATCATGGGAAAATGAAGACAAGCCACTTAGCTGCCACTGCGCTTTTTAATGAGACGCCCCGCTGCTTGTTAATGAGGACGCTGACGCAGAGCGCCGCCCACTGCTCGCTAATGAACGGCGAGATCTTCACCGGACAGGACGGGGACGAAGCAGCGGTGGTGGTGGGGGGGGTAGGCTGTGATTGGCAGGTCACAGCAGGGGGGCGTGGCTACCAGGACCCATCTAATTGCAAAGTTAACGAATAGCGGGGGGTTGGAATGCGTGGCTGCACTTTCGCGTCATCGAACAGGACGCCATTGATTGAACGTTGTTTATTTGTAGGGATGGAGGCGTGGCGCGGCGCTTCTACAAAGGTTATCAAGTATCGACACAGGGGCTGATGGGTAGTGAGTGGCCTTTGGCGCCGCTCCGCGAAAGGGGAAGTGAGGAGGCACGGAAACGTCAGCATCCAGACCACAGCAGGAAACCTCCGCAGAGCAGCTGGAGGGCAAATACATCCCATAATTTCATAACGTTCTGCACAGATCCGCTTCAAAACATTCATCAGCTGCAGCTGAATCACCTTCGTTATGTAACATGAAGGCGGATCCTTCGACCAGCTCCCATGACAAAGCAAGACAGAAAAGTGTGATGGGAAAGTATGGCTGAGTCAGTGATGGACGGCTCCAGGCGTCACTTTGGAAACAGTTCAGATATTTATGACACGTCACTGCTGTTGTCTTTTAATCCTTTATACTTGGACTGATTAGACCATCAAACATCATCAAAAACAATGGTTATGTGTTGTGACAAATGTGCGTCCACAGGTGGGACCCTCTCTGGTCCCTTTGAGGCTGTCCTCTCTGTCCTCTGGAGCGTTGAATGCATGTCTGTGAACTTCCGTCCATGGAGCCCAGCTCCACCCAGTAAACACACACAGTCCAGTCACAGTCGGACAACAGCGCAACTGGAGTCACAGAAGGGTTTATTCATGCATAAAACAAACACTGAGCTGACATACGCAGAAGCAACTGACTTTTCACTCTGGGAGTCCATTTTTATATTATCTGAAGTGGGTTGGGTTTAGCTCCAGACCACACCCATTTTGATCATATTTGAACATGAATCTAGTCACATCAGAAACTCTCCTTTTCAGCTTGTCTCTGATAGGTTGTGGTTTTTTGGGGTCTGTCAGGATAAGTCAAATCATACACATATGCAGCTAATTCCCAGTATTCAATTATCATATATTAATATTAAACTTTTTCCCAGAAAATGTAAATTATTTCCCAGAATGTCCAAAATTTCCACTCATGTACTTCTTTTGTACACCATGTTTTCTGAAACTTTCCCTGAGCTCACATGTTCTTTCTGCCCGCCCTGTTGTAACTTTGCACCATTTCACGTGTTCTTTGGATGGCTTCACGTGTTCGTTCTTTTGTGGGTCTGCCAGGAAAAACAGTCACTACTGTGTTACAGTCCACACGAACAACAACATCTGCCATGTACATGAATACAGCTGAAATACTTTTGAATACAGACTGAATACTTTGGATTAAAATACTGATTTTTTGACACCACATATGCAATCAAGTACTAACTCCTGTGTGTATCATGTGACTAAAACTTTTATTCAGTTGTTTTATTTGGTATTGGTTTGTTGTTCTTATTTGTTGTTGTTTTTAATTGTACAGCTTTTATGTTTTTAATCTATTCTTGTATTTCTTGTATTTTATTCTTTTATTCAGGTTTTATCTCTTCTTCTGTATTTTTATTTACTTTTATTCTATTCTTGTATTTTACTCTGTTATTTTGGTTTGTATTTATTTTTCTGTACAGTGCTTTGGTCTACTGTGGTGGTTTTAAAGCGCTTTACAAATAAAGTTGGATTGGATTGGATAAAACAGACAGAAAAGAAAACTTGGAATGCCTGAAAGCACTGTTTTTGTCAGTACAATGACAGATATTGATATAAGAACTGAAGTGATTCTGGTTACTATCAAGAAAACATGTTAAATGGACAGATATCAGCTGTGAAATTAAACTTTTATGGATAGAAGGAAAGATAGGACAAGATAGGATGTGTTCAGGGTGGTATGGTGGAGTAATATGTTCAATATAAATGACAAAAAATTCTGAAAAATGGGGAGTTATGTTTGATATAAATACAAATAGGACCAGGGCTCACATCCACAGGTACCTGATTACTGTTACTTTGGGATTAGTGCTCAGCTGTAGCCAATGATATGGAGCCTCCATTATTCATTCACTCATTCATTTGGACTGAGGGTACGTTTACACGGCAACACTCCGCAAAGATTTCTCCTTTCCGTTATAAAATCATTCCGCGTTAAGACGAAGCCGGTATGATAACGATCTGCGTTAACATGAGTCCGCGAGGACGGCTGAATACGCTGTAGTGTCCATGCCAGACCAGTAGGTGGAGATGTGGAGCTGTAGTGAAACAGTGGCGGTAAAACACGCGCCTGCGCACAAACGATTTCCGGTTTAGACAGCCTTTAAATGAGGAGAAGAAGAAGAAGACGAGGCGGACAACACTATTTACAAACAACAGTGGCGAGTGGTCGTACAAAGACGCAGGACTTCTTTGTCTGGACAGACGAGCTGAGCACAGTTAGCAGCACGTATGTTGTTCTGAAACCGGCCATTGTTGTTGTGGTTGTTCCTTCTTTTTCTGCAGCTTTATTGTGTCATAGAGGCTGGAAAACCAGCTTGGAGGTGCATTACCGCCACCAACTGGCCCGGAGTGGGTTAACTGGCGGTTCTTGGCTGTGCGCGCATGCGGTGACGTCATATTTTACCCCGGAACGCTCCGACTCGCGTTAACACAGAGCTGAAATGCGGAGCGTATCGATAACATTCCACCCTGGACCCTGGTATCAAAGGTTTCCGGATTCAGGCACTCTAGGCACCGTTTCCATGGTAACAGAAGGCTAATCCGCCATGAAATCTTCCCGGAGTCGACTGAATCCTACGCTGTGTAAACGGCCCCTGATTTGTGTCAAATGCATCCTGAGCAGGGCATTTTTATTTCATATTCATAGTTTAGTTTAATGGTTTGGTTTGAACGCAACGCACACTCTTACTGTAAACCTTTAATATTAATATGTTGTCACGAAAAATGAAGTAATCCACATTCAAATGGAAAACCCATAAAATCAAGCATGTTTTTGGTGAAAATATTTGAAATAATGCATGTTGTCACCAAAAACCTTTAATATAACCCACGTTTACACCAAAAACTTATAACATACAGTATGTTCTTAGTGGCAATCTTTGAAATAATGCATGTTATCATAAAAAAAATCTTTAAAATAATGCATGTTTTCATGGAAAACCTGCATAATGAAGCATGTTCTTGGAAAAATCCTTGAAATAATGCATGTTGTCACTAAAAACCTTTAAAACAACACACATTTAGACTGAAAACTTATAACATACAGCATGTTATCATAAAAAAAAAAAAAACTTTAAAATAATGCATGTTTTCATGAAAACCTACAAAATAAAGCATGTTGTTGGTGAAAGTCTTTGAAATACTGCCTGCTGTCAGTAAAATAGCTTCTTTTTTCCGTCTAAACCTTTACATGACTCGGTGTCCACACTGAGGACAGTGGACATCAGTGAAGTAAGTCCAGTTGGAGTCAGACAGTGATCATCCCTGTGCACAGCAGCCTATATACTGCACTGTCATCTGCGTATATTCTTAGTCTAAGGTATGGAAGTGGGACACGGCGGCAGCCTCGTGGCGTCCGCCGGGAGCCGTCGCGGGTTCGGTGCCTTGCTCAAAGGCACCTTGATCCGTCGACCTTCCCGCCGCCGTCCCGGCCGGCGTCGGACCGCGGCGCCGAGCGGAGCTGGGTCACCTCCAGGAGCGCCGATGCTGCGCTTTCTCCTCCTCATCCGTCTTGCGGCCCGCGCGATGGAGGCGATGCGTCTCCCGTGTCGAACAGGTGAGCACAGCCATGCATTACAAACGCCGAGGCGCCGACCCCGGGGGACGCAACACACACTCACAAAGACACACAAACGCACAAGTGCACGCCACAGACACACACTGACGCGCAGAGAGAGCGCACCAGCTGGCAGCCAGAAAAAATAAACAGCCCATCCTGACAGAAAATAATCCCAGAACAAGGACGAGCCCAGAGCAGGTTTATTTTTATAGAAAGTACAACACGGCGCGTGTATGTTCTGCTGCATCAGGTTTAAAATTAAACATCATCACGCACAAGCAGAGCAGCTCATTAGCAGCTTCACTCCGACACTAAACCTGAGCAAATACTCCAGCACATGCACGCAAATATTTACAGGAATTCCAGCAGAACGTGGTCTTCTTCCCCAGTTTTAGGGTGCGTTCACTGCTCCTCTGCAACTTCAGTCAACACTCAAGTCTTTACTCAACAACACTCTCACATTTGGGCTGGATTTAGCAGACCCCAGGTCTGCTACAGTGACTGAAAAGGAAAGCACACAAGACTTAACGACCAGTTAGCATCTGAAACTAATTACAAACCATCGAAACTAGGGACGCAAATTATCCATTAATACATTAATCATTAGCTGGTTGACCTTATCGACTGATTAACGATCAATTTATAAGTGGTGATTTTCCTGAGAACCTAAATTTCTGTTTTGATGTGGTCTGTTAGAATAAAAGCTAAATATGGTTTATACTTGAAAAGCATGTCCTAGTCCTGATTTACTGACCCACTGGATACAGAACAGACAACGACATTTATGGAGTAGAACTAGAGAAATTCTGCAGACAAATTCAGTCAAATTAAATAAATGGATGTGAAGACGGGCGGTTTAGAAGAAGTGGGCATTTCGGACTTTGCATCTCTGACACGATGGAGGGAGATTTCAGCGCAGATTCTAATCGACAGTTCATTGATTAATTGTTTATATCCCTAATCGAAACCCAAAAATTCAGGGGCAGCCGCCGCCTAGATGGCCGGACAGTCAGCTTGTGAACGAAGGGTTGCCAGTTCAATTCCCTGGACTTGCAAAGATTTCTTGGGCGATGTGCCCTTGAGCAAGGCACTTGACCCCCCCATGTGCTCCCCGGGCGCCTGATACTGCTCCTAGTATGTGGTGTGTGATGACGATCCAGTGAGCGGTTAAAGGCAGAAGGTGAATTTGGGTGTGGTGCGTGTTTATGTGTGCCAACCTCTACCGACAAAACAAACAATACACATTCTTCTGTCGTAGTGTCTAACAACATTATTATCACGTTACTACAAAAACCAAATGCACCACTGAACAACACAGGAATGTGTCCGTCAGACTATTTAATTCCACAAAGAACCACATAATTTCAATAACACTACAGTTCTTCCCCCACTTATTTATGTGTATTTATTTAATTTTCATATTGATGATATTCTGTCTCGTGCATATTGTACAAATTGCTGTTCTATTTGTGTTTAATAGTGTTTTAACCCACAAAGACACAAATCCACTGGCAAAGTCATTTACTGATATACAATTTTAAATACCTGGTGATCCATTAATCCTATTAATACACGTCAGTAACTGGTGTCAAATACAGTTCTTCATCTTTTCATGGTCATCACATATGACCATATTTGGACATTCAGAGGCTCTGTAGTTACCATGGAAACACCGTCATCTTCTACAACATTGATTCTCCAGTCAAACCCATGCAGTTGGATCAATGACAGTGGACGGACACACGGGTTATGTTCAGATAATGACAGACTGGACTGAAAAAGTCCCTTTTTCCTCCATTCTCACTGTTTTTCATATAATAACCCTCAACTTACTTTTGAGCTTTTATGGACATCAGTCATGATCTGTAAATTAAATATATGAAAATATCCAATTTTCACTTAAGAATGCAAAATACGGAAATATAATATTAGAATAAATGGTGAAAAATCACCTGAAAAAGTTAGAAATACAGCAAAAAAAAAAAAAAAAGATTTGGGAACTGGCACAAAAGTAGCACTGGGTCTGTATGGGTTAATATGTAGATTTGGTATATATACTTATATTCTTGAATGAAGCTCGAAAAGTACCAATACAGCACCATAAAAATGATATATTACAATGAAAAGTACCACAACAGCAATGTAAAAATACTCCATTACAAGAAAAAGTACCAATACAGCACTGTAAAAATACTCCATTACCCAGAGTATCTTGTCACATTTCACAGGGTTTACACAGCTCCTGTTCTGTTTATTTTGCACTTTCTATTTGGGTCTTTCTTCTTTTTTCTGTCCTTTCCCACTAACATTTACACTGACCCCTTTTCTAATCTGATCCAGACTAAAGCATAATCAGCGCCTCGTCCAGATGCATTTCAGAATAAAATAAAAGTGAAGCTCCAGGGATTTACAAATGTGTCACTGAGGGCAAACACTGAAACCCATGGTGTGTTTTAACAAACACAGACATTATTCTGTTTAAATGTGGACAGTATGTGATGATTCAGCGACAGATGAATCCAACATCTGAACTACTGAAGCTCCGGTAGTCATAAGCAGTCTGTAGGCAAAGAAAGCTACAACACAGATTTATTTTACACTATGTGGACAAAAGTATGTGGACATGTTGAATTCAGGTGTTCCTTTTCTAACAGGGGTCTGGGATCCAAAACACTAATGACAAATGTCAGAATATAGTTTTATATTGGTACAAATATCATTGCATTGGTTAGTTTGGTTTAAACTGTTATTATACTTGTTATTATATCATTGTTGTTGTTATAGTTTGTGGTTTTTTGCAGCTGATCCAGAATGCTGCTGCCAGAGTCCTGACTAATACCAAGAAACTGGACCACATCACACATAAAATTCTCCCTTTGTGCAGTAATGCTGTTCTGCCTCCGTCCAAAATAATATACATTAGAATACAGACTAAATGTCCCTAAAATTAATGTTTATTTGCAACATTGTAGAGCAAACTATTACATGATCAAAAACAAATTAATATGAGCAAAAAAAAGCCTTTGTTTTGAATGTCTGGGGTCGCCAAAACTTTGTGATGTTAAAATGGGGTCATGAACCAAAAAAAGGTCAGAACCCACTGCTTTAAAGTTTAATAATTATTCCAATAAAAAAATGACATAATGACATTTGTTTTTGTTGTTTTGTATTATAGACCCCTGTTATAAAAAAACAAAAACAAAAAAAAACTTGAATTCAACGTGTCCCAATACTTTTGTCCACATTCTGTATATTTATCAAATATTATGTGTAAGGATTTCACAAAAGCCCTTTAATTAGAGGAGTTATAATAACACAAGTCCCTGGCTCTAGCCCGACAAAAGCAGCCGAAGTTTGTGAGAGGAGGGGAAGTGTGGATTTCTGGGTTAGCGTCAGAGGATTCTTTTCTGTTCTGCACGAGTCAGCGTTGGCCTGAATTCCAACAATATCACCCTGAAGGCTGGACGAGCAGCTGCTGCAGCGGGAGCTCTCCCCCCTCTGTGATATTCCAGCAGAAAAGTCATCGGGCTCGGCCCCCGACGAGCACCTGTATTCGATTTCTCATCTCGACCCGACGGAGTGCTCTAAGCCTTGTTCTGGCTGGCACTAATCCTCGCTAGAAAACAGCTTTCAGAGGATTAGCATCAAGGGAGGCAGAGCTGCGTTAGTCAGCGGGGGAGCCTCCTCCTCCTCCTCCTCCTCCTCCTCCTCCTCCTCCTCCTTCTTCTTCTTTTCTGTATAACTTCACCTACACACTGGGCTCAGTTTGACTCTGACCATCTTTGACCTTCTGCTCTGTTCCTCCCCGTTGACCCTCAGTGGCCTCCATTAAAGCTGCCTGCTCCCACTGACACTGACTTCGCAGTCCCCTCAGGTCGTCCCCCCTTCACGCTGCGGCTGGATTACTTCGCCGTATAATCACACGTTATCCCAGAACGGCCCACACGCTGAACCGGACCGCACCGAAGCTCCCGTATCTGAGTGTAAAAAGCGCCCAAGCTGGAGCTGAAGAGGAGCGAAGCCCTGAGGAGTGGAGGTCAGGAAAGAGGAGGAAAAGAAGACTGACTGGGACCAGAGGAAAAGGACTGAAGCAACAATACTCCATTACACGGAAAAGCACTGAAAAAAAACTATATTACATGAAAAAGGACCAATACAGCACCATAAAAGTACGCCATTACAAGGAAAAGCACAGTAAAAATACTACATTACACGGACAAATACCAATACAGCACTCTAAAAATTCTACCTTTTCAAGAAAAAGTATCAATTCACAGTAATAAATATTCATTTACAAGAAAATTTACAAATAAAGCACCGTAAAAAATACTCTAGAAACATAAAAATACTGCATTACAAGAAAAAGTACCTATACAGCATGGTAAAAATACTTTATTACATAAAGTGTCTTTCCCATCAGCTCAAACTGGAGAAAACAATCATAAAAGCACATTTTTTCTGTGTAAACTCAGTGATTCTGGTACAGTGTTGTGTAACCTGAGTTTGGACTGTCCTCCATTTTCAGTCTTTTATCATAAAAGGAATCCAGTAATCGAACATCCTGTTTCACAGCTTTTAATAAAGGTGTGTCCCACCAACAGAAGGTGAAAATGCACATGGATCCACCTGTTGTTTGTCTGATTTCAATCTCAGTTGGAATTTGTGCTCGATTCGATCAAACCTGGAATCAGCAGAGGGTCAGTCTGAGCCAAGCCCAAGTCCAGACGGTCATCCACAGAGTGACCAGACTGGACAGAAGCACCCTAATGAAGAGGACCACGTCCACAGCTGAGCTGGGACCAACTGGTACCAGCTGGTACCTGTCATCAGACCAGTCCAGGTCCAGTGCAGGTTCATGTACCAGCTGGTACCTGTCATCAGACCAGTCCAGGTCCAGTGCAGGTTCATGTACCAGCTGGTACCTGTCATCAGACCAGTCCAGGTCCAGGGCAGGTTCATGTACCAGCTGGTACCTGTCATCAGACCAGTCCAGGTCCAGTGCAGGTTCATGTACCAGCTGGTACCTGTCATCAGACCAGTCCAGGTCCAGTGCAGGTTCATGTACCAGCTGGTACCTGTCATCAGACCAGTCCAGGTCCAGGGCAGGTTCATGTACCAGCTGGTACCTGTCATCAGACCAGTCCAGGTCCAGTGCAGGTTCATGTACCAGCTGGTACCTGTCATCAGACCAGTCCAGGACCTGTGCAGGTTCATGTACCAGCTGGTACCTGTCATCAGACCAGTCCAGGTCCAGTGCAGGTTCATGTACCAGCTGGTACCTGTCATCAGACCAGTCCAGGTCCAGTGCAGGTTCATGTACCAGCTGGTACCTGTCATCAGACCAGTCCAGGTCCAGTGCAGGTTCATGTACCAGCTGGTACCTGTCATCAGACCAGTCCAGGTCCAGGGCAGGCTCATGTACCAGCTGGTACCTGTCATCAGACCAGTCCAGGACCTGTGCAGGTTCATGTACCAGCTGGTACCTGTCATCAGACCAGTCCAGGACCAGTGCAGGTTCATGTACCAGCTGGTACCTGTCATCAGACCAGTCCAGGTCCAGTGCAGGTTCATGTACCAGCTGGTACCTGTCATCAGACCAGTCCAGGTCCAGGGCAGGTTCATGTACCAGCTGGTACCTGTCATCAGACCAGTCCAGGTCCAGGGCAGGTTCATGTACCAGCTGGTACCTGTCATCAGACCAGTCCAGGTCCAGGGCAGGTTCATGTACCAGCTGGTACCTGTCATCAGACCAGTCCAGGTCCAGTGCAGGTTCATGTACCAGCTGGTACCTGTCATCAGACCAGTCCAGGACCAGTGCAGGTTCATGTCAGACCAGCAGGAGCAGCAGAAGAACCTGTGTTCTACTTGAACGGACACTGGTTCAGTTTCCTTCATAATCACATTATTCCACCTGTTTACAGCAGAACATCCAGATGTTCCACTTGTATATGGTGGAACATCTGGACTCTACTGAGCACGCTCAGGTGAATGTAGGAGGAAAGGAACGCTCTACAGAGGAGACTGAAAATAGACAACATGATGCTTTTACATCCATAACCAGTACCACCTTTGGTACTCAGACATATGACTGATGTTCCAGGTTCTTCATGGGCTTGTACCCCCCCACCCCTCAGAACATGCCTGAACTCACCTGACAGTGGAAGAACTGGGCAGGTGAGAACCAGAGCATCCCCTAGGGGAGACTGGGGACTGGGGAACATATGTACCAGGGCACATAGGTACTGAGGAACATAGGCACCAGGGAACATCGGCACCAGGGAACATAGGTACTGGGGAACATAGGCACCAGGGAACATAGGTATTGGGGAACATAGGTACTGAGGAATATAGGCACCAGGGAACATCGGCACCAGGGAACATAGGTACTGGGGAACATAGGTACTGAGGAACATAGGCACCAGGGAACATCGGCACCAGGGAACATAGGTACTGGGGAACATAGGCACCAGGGAACATAGGTATTGGGGAACATAGGTACTGAGGAACATAGGCACCAGGGAACATCGGCACCAGGGAACATAGGTACTGGGGAACATAGGTACTGAGGAACATAGGCACCAGGGAACATCGGCACCAGGGAATATAGGTACTGGGGAACATAGGTACTGAGGAACATAGGCACCAGAGAACATCGGCACCAGGGAACATAGGTACTGGGGAACATAGGTACTGAGGAACATAGGCACCAGGGAACATCAGCACCAGGGAACATAGGTACTGAGGAACATAGGCACCAGGGAACATCAGCACCAGGGAACATAGGTACTGGGGAACATAGGCACCGGGGAACATCGGCACCAGGGAACATAGGTACCGGGGAACATAGGTACTGAGGAACATAGGCACCAGGGAACATCGGCACCAGGGAACATAGGTACCGGGGAACATAGGCACCAGGGAACATCGGCACCAGGGAAGATAGGCACCAGGGAACATAGGTACTGGGGAACATAGGTACTAAGGAACATAGGCACCAGGGAACATAGGTACTGGAGAATATAGGCAGCGGGGAACATAGGCACCAGGGAACATAGGCACCAGGGAACATAGGTACTGGGGAACATAGGTACTAAGGAACATAGGCACCAGGGAACATAGGTACTGGAGAATATAGGCACCGGGGAACATAGGCACCAGGGAACATAGGTACTGGGGAACATAGGTACTGAGGAATATAGGCAACAGGGAACATAGGTACCGGGGAACATAGGCACCAGGGAACATCAGCACCAGGGAACATAGGTACTGGGGAACATAGGCACCAGGGAACATAGGTACTGGGGAACATATGCACCAGGGAACATAGGTATTGGGGAACATAGGTACTGAGGAACATAGGTACCAGGGAACATCGGCACCAGGGAACACAGGTACTGGGGAACATAGGTACTGAGGAATATAGGCACCAGGGAACATCAGCACCAGGGAACATAGGTACCGGGGAACATAGGCACCAGGGAACATCAGCACCAGGGAACATAGGCACCAGGGAACATAGGTATTGGGGAACATAGGTACTGAGGAACATAGGCACCAGGGAACATAGGTACTGGAGAATATAGGCACCGGGGAACATAGGCACCAGGGAACATAGGTACTGAGGAATATAGGCACCAGGGTGCATCGGCACCAGGGAACATCGGCACCAGGGAACATAGGTACTGGAAAATATAGGCACCGGGGAACATAGGCACCAGGGAACATAGGTACTGAGGAATATAGGCACCAGGGAACATAGGCACCAGGGAACATCTGCACCAGGGAACATAGGCACCAGGAAACATAGGTACTGGGGAACATAGGTACTAAGGAACATAGGCACCAGGGAACATAGGTACTGGAGAATATAGGCACCGGGGAACATAGGCACCAGGGAACATAGGTACTGGGGAACATAGGTACTGAGGAATATAGGCACCAGGGAACATAGGTACCGGGGAACATAGGCACCAGGGAACATCAGCACCAGGGAACATAGGTACTGGGGAACATAGGCACCAGGGAACATAGGTACTGGGGAACATAGGCACCAGGGAACATAGGTACTGGGAAACATAGGCACCAGGGAACATAGGTATTGGGGAACATAGGTACTGAGGAACATAGGTACCAGGGAACATCGGCACCAGGGAACATAGGTACTGGGGAACATAGGCACCAGGGAACATCAGCACCAGGGAACATAGGTACCGGGGAACATAGGCACCAGGGAACATCAGCACCAGGGAACATAGGCACCAGGGAACATAGGTATTGGGGAACATAGGTACTGAGAAACATAGGCACCAGGGAACATAGGTACTGGAGAATATAGGCACCGGGGAACATAGGCACCAGGGAACATACGTACTGAGGAATATAGGCACCAGGGAACATCGGCACCAGGGAACATCGGCACCAGGGAACATAGGCACCAGGGAACATAGGTACTGGAGAATATAGGCACCGGGGAACATAGGCACCAGGGAACATAGGTACTGAGGAATATAGGCACCAGGAAACATAGGCACCAGGGAACATAAGCACCAGGGAACATCGGCACCAGGGAACATCGGCACCAGGGAACATAGGCACCAGGGAACATCGGCACCAGGGAACATCGGCACCAGGGAACATAGGTACTGGAGAATATAGGCACCGGGGAACATAGGCACCAGGGAACATAGGTACTGAGGAATATAGGCACCAGGGTGCATCGGCACCAGGGAACATCGGCACCAGGGAACATAGGTACTGGAGAATATAGGCACCGGGGAACATAGGCACCAGGGAACATCAGCACCAGGGAACATAGGTACCGGGGAACATAGGCACCAGGGAACATCAGCACCAGGGAACATAGGCACCAGGGAACATAGGTATTGGGGAACATAGGTACTGAGAAACATAGGCACCAGGGAACATAGGTACTGGAGAATATAGGCACCGGGGAACATAGGCACCAGGGAACATACGTACTGAGGAATATAGGCACCAGGGAACATCGGCACCAGGGAACATAGGCACCAGGGAACATAGGTACTGGAGAATATAGGCACCGGGGAACATAGGCACCAGGGAACATAGGTACTGAGGAATATAGGCACCAGGAAACATAGGCACCAGGGAACATAAGCACCAGGGAACATCGGCACCAGGGAACATCGGCACCAGGGAACATAGGCACCAGGGAACATCGGCACCAGGGAACATCGGCACCAGGGAACATAGGTACTGGAGAATATAGGCACCGGGGAACATAGGCACCAGGGAACATAGGTACTGAGGAATATAGGCACCAGGGTGCATCGGCACCAGGGAACATCGGCACCAGGGAACATAGGTACTGGAGAATATAGGCACCGGGGAACATAGGCACCAGGGAACATAGGTACTGAGGAATATAGGCACCAGGGAACATAGGCACCAGGGAACATCGGCACCAGGGAACATAGGCACCAGGAAACATAGGTACTGGGGAACATAGGTACTAAGGAACATAGGCACCAGGGAACATAGGTACTGGAGAATATAGGCACCGGGGAACATAGGCACCAGGGAACATAGGTACTGGGGAACATAGGTACTGAGGAATATAGGCACCAGGGAACATAGGTACCGGGGAACATAGGCACCAGGGAACATCAGCACCAGGGAACATAGGTACTGGGGAACATAGGCACCAGGGAACATAGGTACTGGGGAACATAGGCACCAGGGAACATAGGTACCGGGGAACATAGGCACCAGGGAACATAGGTATTGGGGAACATAGGTACTGAGGAACATAGGTACCAGGGAACATCGGCACCAGGGAACATAGGTACTGGGGAACATAGGTACTGAGGAACATAGGCACCAGGGAACATCAGCACCAGGGAACATAGGTACCGGGGAACATAGGCACCAGGGAACATCAGCACCAGGGAACATAGGCACCAGGGAACATAGGTATTGGGGAACATAGGTACTGAGGAACATAGGCACCAGGGAACATAGGTACTGGAGAATATAGGCACCGGGGAACATAGGCACCAGGGAACATAGGTACTGAGGAATATAGGCACCAGGGAACATAGGTACCGGGGAACATAGGCACCAGGGAACATCAGCACCAGGGAACATAGGTACTGGGGAACATAGGCACCAGGGAACATAGGTACTGGGGAACATAGGCACCGGGGAACATAGGTACTGGGAAACATAGGCACCAGGGAACATAGGTATTGGGGAACATAGGTACTGAGGAACATAGGTACCAGGGAACATCGGCACCAGGGAACATAGGTACTGGGGAACATAGGCACCAGGGAACATCAGCACCAGGGAACATAGGTACCGGGGAACATAGGCACCAGGGAACATCAGCACCAGGGAACATAGGCACCAGGGAACATAGGTATTGGGGAACATAGGTACTGAGAAACATAGGCACCAGGGAACATCAGCACCAGGGAACATAGGTACTGGGGAACATAGGCACCAGGGAACATAGGTACTGGGGAACATAGGCACCAGGGAACATAGGTACTGGGGAACATAGGCACCAGGGAACATAGGTATTGGGGAACATAGGTACTGAGGAACATAGGTACCAGGGAACATCGGCACCAGGGAACATAGGTACTGGGGAACATAGGTACTGAGGAACATAGGCACCAGGGAACATCAGCACCAGGGAACATAGGTACCGGGGAACATAGGCACCAGGGAACATCAGCACCAGGGAACATAGGCACCAGGGAACATCAGCACCAGGGAACATAGGCACCAGGGAACATAGGTACTGGGGAACATAGGCACCAGGGAACATAGGTACTGGGGAACATAGGCACCAGGGAACATAGGTATTGGGGAACATAGGTACTGAGGAACATAGGCACCAGGGAACATAGGTACTGGAGAATATAGGCACCGGGGAACATAGGCACCAGGGAACATAGGTACTGAGGAATATAGGCACCAGGGAACATCGGCACCAGGGAACATAGGCACCAGGGTACATAGGTACTGGAGAATATAGGCACCGGGGAACATAGGCACCAGGGAACATAGGTACTGAGGAATATAGGCACCAGGGAACATAGGCACCAGGGAACATCGGCACCAGGGAACATAGGCACCAGGGAACATCGGCACCAGGGAACATAGGCACCAGGGAACATCAGCACCAGGGAACATAGGTACTGGGGAACATAGGCACCAGGGAACATAGGTACTGGGGAACATAGGCACCAGGGAACATAGGTACTGGGGAACATAGGCACCAGGGAACATAGGTATTGGGGAACATAGGTACTGAGGAACATAGGTACCAGGGAACATCGGCACCAGGGAACATAGGTACTGGGGAACATAGGTACTGAGGAACGTAGGCACCAGGGAACATCAGCACCAGGGAACATAGGTACCGGGGAACATAGGCACCAGGGAACATCAGCACCAGGGAACATAGGCACCAGGGAACATCAGCACCAGGGAACATAGGTACTGGGGAACATAGGCACCAGGGAACATAGGTACTGGGGAACATAGGCACCAGGGAACATAGGTACTGGGGAACATAGGCACCAGGGAACATAGGTATTGGGGAACATAGGTACTGAGGAACATAGGTACCAGGGAACATCGGCACCAGGGAACATAGGTACTGGGGAACATAGGTACTGAGGAACATAGGCACCAGGGAACATCAGCACCAGGGAACATAGGTACCGGGGAACATAGGCACCAGGGAACATCAGCACCAGGGAACATAGGCACCAGGGAACATAGGCATTGGGGAACATAGGTACTGAGGAACATAGGCACCAGGGAACATAGGTACTGGAGAATATAGGCACCGGGGAACATAGGCACCAGGGAACATAGGTACTGAGGAATATAGGCACCAGGGAACATCGGCATCAGGGAACATAGGCACCAGGGAACATAGGTACTGGAGAATATAGGCACCGGGGAACATAGGCACCAGGGAACATAGGTACTGAGGAATATAGGCACCAGGGAACATAGGCACCAGGGAACATCGGCACCAGGGAACATAGGTACTGGGGAACATAGGTACTGAGGAACATAGGCACCAGGGAACATCAGCACCAGGGAACATAGGTACCGGGGAACATAGGCACCAGGGAACATAGGCATTGGGGAACATAGGTACTGAGGAACATCGGCACCAGGGAACATCGGCACCAGGGAACATAGGTACTGGAGAATATAGGCACAGGGGAACATAGGCACCAGGGAACATAGGTACTGAGGAATATAGGCACCAGGGAACATAGGCACCAGGGAACATCGGCACCAGGGAACATAGGTACTGGGGAACATAGGTACTGAGGAACATAGGCACCAGGGAACATCAGCACCAGGGAACATAGGCATTGGGGAACATAGGTACTGAGGAACATCGGCACCAGGGAACATCGGCACCAGGGAACATAGGTACTGAGGAACATAGGCACCAGGGAACATGGGGACGCTCCTGGGCGTTGTGGGTGTGTGTGATGTGGGGCAGATGGGGTGGAGCCCCTTCTGGAGTGGGACGGGGGTGAATGTGAATGTAAAGTCAGCGTCAGAGGAGGAGCTTCAGCGCTGTACTTCAGAACGATGCACTTTGACGTTCCACCACTGGGCATGTACGATATCAGAGAGAACACAAAGAGCCGCCCTGGCTCTGAAGAAACATGGGGAATAGCACCAGCGCTCAAGGCTCCTACAGATGCTGAAAGAGCAAAATAACAGAAGAACACGGCACAGTTTTTTAAGGCAACAATTGAGTTTGTGTGAACAAAGGGAGGATTATTCTGCATGGTGATGAGAAGGAGCTGCTGGAGGCCACAGCTCCTGCAGCGAACACACAGCCAACAACTTTATGGAGATGGTAAATTTAACTTTCTTCTCCAATTTTTACTCCTTTTCATGTTGTTTCATGTTTTTTCTCTTCCCCTCAAACCTCTGCAAATATTTCTTTCTAATCATTGGCTTTGATTCCATTTTTCCCTCCACAAACAGCGGGCCGTTCGGTTAAGAGCACCGAGAGATGAAAGCCCGAGGAACCAGGCAGGGATCAAAAAAAAAAAAAAAAAAAAGACGATGCTTTTTTTCCCTCAGCTCCCAAATTCCTGCTGGTTGTGACAGAGTTGTAAATACCCAAGATAAAAGATGGTGGTGCCTGCTCGTACTTAACATTCCCATTAGACTGCCAACAATTGCGGCTTTTGTGCGCTCTCATGTACAGATACGAATGGAAATTCCTTTGCCTCCAGTACTTTACGGAACACAATTCAATCACAGGAAAATTTTGAGAACAGGGAGGCGGGGGGGCGGGGGAATAGAAAAGCAAGCATGGTGATCTGACGAACAAAAGCCGAGCAATGTTTTGGGAATTCTCCAAGGTGAGAGCTAAAGGAAAGATTTAGTTCAGAGCAGAAACTGACAACAGAGCAATTTTGAGTGAGAAAAAAGCTGTGCTTCAGACGCTGCAGGAGGCCTTCTGCACAGTCCAACCTTCAACAGGAACTTTGAATGAGTCGCTGCTGATGAGTGCAAATGAAAGCCGCTGCACTGACCTTTGAAAACATCACTAGACCTGGACTGACATTACAGAAGGGGACGGCGGGGGTGATGTTCCAGACGAGAGGTACTGGACGTTTTTGGAATTAGCAGACGGTGAGATGACTTCAACCTGTGCTTCCAGGACAGACGCATAAACCATAAAAGAGATGAGTCAGATCTGTCACTATAACGTCAACAGTACCACAGCTAGGGGAGTGACAGGAGCAGAGTGGAACCCAGAAACACCCAAACCTCCACCATCCAACAAAACCACCTGCTGATCCACTAACCCTATCAGTACATGTCGATAATTGGTGTCAAATACAGTTCTTCATCTTTTCATGGTCATCAGATATGACCCATTTGGACGTTCAGAGGCTCCGCAGTTACCATGGAAACACCGTCATCTTCTACAACATTGATTCTCCAGTCAAACCCATGCAGTTGGATCAGTACCAGTGGACGGACACACTGGGGTTGTGTTCAGTTCAGGACAGACTGGACTGAACAAGACTTTGTCTTCAAATGTCTCTGTTTGGATAAAATAACTGTACACAGTCAGTCAGTTATGCCATCCATCCATCCATCCACTCCCACTTTCTACTACCCGAGGCGTTCCCAGTCCAGTCCAGATCCATGGTCTGTCCAGTGTGTCCTGGGTCTTCCCTGATGTCTCCTCCTAGTGGGACATGCTGAGAACACTGAACATGTCCACATACTTTTGTCCATGTTGTGTACGTTCAGGTGTCCAGCTGTGCACTTTACAACCCAACAGTGTTCAACCAAACCACAGATTCGGCTGGTTCTGGACTGTCTGCAGGCGTCCTCTCGTCAAATTAATGACCCTAATAAGAAGTAGACATGTTCCTCATCGTGACTTTTGTCGATTGTCTTGGTTCGTGTCTATTGTCATCTATCAGTTTTTTGATTTCTCTGTTTTTCCTTTGTGGCTATTGTTTTTTTGTTTTGTTTTGTTTTTTTCTTTGGTTTTTGCCTATTGTTTTTTTTGTCTATTCGTTTTTTTGGGGGTTTTGCCCATAGTATTTTGTTTTGTTTTGTTTTGTTTTTTGCTTTTTTTTTTTTTTTTTTTTCTGGTGATTTGTAGTTTCTTGTTGTTGTGATGTTTGTTCATAAACATAAAAATGAGCTTAAAAAAAAAGAAGTAGACATGCTGGACAGTGCTGTCCATGATGTTTGGCTCTGGTGGGAATATGATCCATAACTCAAATCAGAAACGACTGCAGAAGTATGGGAAAAAAATGACTTAACACCTGAATTCAGATAAGATAAGATAAGATAAGATATTCCTTTATTAATCCCACAATGGGGAAATTCACAGTGTTAACAGCAGCATAGAAACATACACATTCATGTAAAACAGTCATATAACTTTGACTAAAAGAAAAAAATTCAACATGTCCCAATACTTTTGTCCACATAGTGCATGAAAAAATGACTCACTGCAGAAATAAACTGTGGAGCTGTGGTAAACATAAAGCAAATCCAGTACTAATGTCCCACTTAACCTTTATGTTCTGGAGTGTTCCAGCTGACTGGGAGCTTCTTTTCTTGGAACCCATGCTTCTAAACGATATGAATGGAGGCGGTGGGAGGAGACTCCTTATTCCTAGCAGCGGTCATGGTGTGAGTGGTCCACTACCCAAACTGGACCACAGTGTAAGCCTCCTTTAATGCTGCCTTATTACAGTAATATTCTTCCCCTGCTGTTGTGCGCTGCTGTGCGTTCACGCCTGCCAGACCTGAAACGTAAGCTCCTGGTGGCGTGTGAGAGTCGGTTAAACCTCTCAGACTGTAAAATGAAAATGTAACGGGCCCTTCTGTGATCCAGCCTCACACCCACAAAAGCAGCACTGTAACCTGCACCCACCCACAGGAAGCGTCAACCCACTGCTTCTGCATCCACAGGGGAGCACGTCCAACTCAACCCCCACCGGAAAAAAACGGACAAAGGAGAGACGAAGCTGTGCGAAGGCGAGGTGACAAAAGTCCAAAGTCACATGTTCACGTTCAAAGGAATAAAAAAGGCTTGAAGAGCTGGTCTACAGCGGCGCTTCTCACCTGCACACCCACACTTCCCACCGGCCATGAAGTCCTGACCCACTTTGGAGAACCCAAACCAATTTTTTATTTTCAGAAATAGGCGAGTAAGCACTTTGTCATTTCCTTTTTTTTTCTTGTTAAATATACACACAGTTTCACCCTCGTGTCCGGAGCACATTCAGTCTAATAATAAACCCAGTGAACATCACATCGGCTCATTTTAATTCTTAACCCATAAAACCCTGAACATCCACCAGTGACCTAAACCATCTACTGATCCATTTAACACCTGCTGACCCACTAACCCTACCAATACATGTCAATAACTGCTGTCAAATACACTTCTGCATCTTTTCATGGTCATCACATATGACCCATTTGGATGTTCAGAGGCTCCGCAGTTACCATGGAAACACCATCATCTTCTACAACAGTGATTCACCAGTAAAACCCATGGAGTTGGATCAATGACAGTGGATGGACACACTTAATGTATTAAATAATTAATAAAATGAACAAAAATGAATAAAAAATTGATAAAATAATAATAATAATAATAATAATAATAATAATAATAATAATAATAATAATAATAATAATAATAATAAAAACTTGACTGAAATGAAGCACAAAAGAATGAGAAAGTAAGAAAATGGAGAAAAACAAATGAATCAGTAAGTAAGTAACATGAGCAAAATAAGGCACCCACCGAAGAAATTTGAAGAAAAAAAATTATGATGAATAAAATAAATAAATAAAATGAAGAAACAAAACATACAAAATAGACTACAATGAAGTACAAAAGAATAAAATAAGCAATAAAATGAATAAAACAGTCAAAGTACTGAATAAAAGGAACAAAAATAAATAAATAAATAATCAGCCAAATAAGTAACATGCACAAAATAAGCTGCAAACTGAACAAAACTGAACTAAATACATTTAAAAAATAGACA
>NC_043966.1:685170-735955 GCF_902148855.1 Sphaeramia orbicularis
AAAAATAAGAAAAAATAATAAAATAGATAAAAAGAATTAACAAAATAAATAAGATAATAAATGAAAACTAGAAGCACTCGGAGAGCGCAGACCTCCGCCAAGGCTGATCAGTGGCCCCCCCCCGTGGGCCCCCCCACGCCAAGGAGGTTATGTTTTTGCCAGGGTTTGTCTGTCTGTCTGTCTGTTTGTCTGTCCGTTAGTGTGCAACATAACTCAAAAACTTATGGACAGATTTGGATGAAATTTTGTGGTCTACCCCCCCGTGGGCCCCCCCACCCCCGATCACCACCAAAATTTAATCATTTCTTCCTTATCCCATTTCCAACAAACCCTGAAAATTTCATCAAAATCTGTCCATAACTTTTTCAGTTACGTTGCACACTAACGGACAGACAAACAAACAAACAAACCCTGGCAAAAACAGAACCTCCTTGGCGGAGGTAATGAGCAAAAATGATTTAGAAAATTCACAAAATAATAAATGGCATGAAGAAAATAAACAAGAAAATGAAAAACAGCCACAAACAAAGCCAGCTTTCAGAAATTAGTAACATGTTTGGTGAGTTTGATCATTTTAAGCCTTGACTTTTAACTTTTAAAATGTGCTAATGCTAATGCTAATGCTAATGCTAGGGGTGGTTAAAATGCAGAGACTGAATTTCCCAACAGGGATAATGTTATATTCACACAAAGGAATCCAAAAAGCAAAACCCTGAGACAGGCCTAACAGTTAGTGGAATAGAATAGAATAGAATAGAATAGAATAGAATAGAATAGAATAGAATAGAATAGAATAGAATAGATATTATGTTCAGTGCTTCTCCAGTCAGTGCAACAACCTGAATCCAAAAATAATAGACATAAAATAAGAATTGAGAGAATTTTAAATTACAAAAACAAAAAAGTAAAATAATATAGAATAGAAAATTTTACAAAAGTCAAATAAGAGCAGGAGTAGAATAAAATAAAAAAATAGATCTAAAATATGAATAAAAACAAGATTAACAGTATTAACAGTGTGTATATCTTTGAAAGTCTATTAAAAATAGTGCATTTGTATCTGAATAAGTATTGAATAAAAATATTGTATTGTTTTGTACGAACAGAGGATTATTGTATGATTTAATTAGCATGAAAAAAAAACTGCACTAACAAAACCACAATATTTAGTCAACAAAGGTAGTTCATGAAGGTTTCAAGTGGGCTCTGCATAAAAGACCTCCGTTATAAGAGGAACGTGACCTGAAAGCCAAAGGAAATGAATGAATGTAGTGAAAGTGTTTGATGGTGGACCGCTGTGACCTTTGACCTTGCTGCTGCTGTGTTTGTTCGCTGTCGTCTCTTGGAATGACCTGGCTGTGCGTTGTTATGAACGGCCCCGAGCGTCGATCATCAAGGTCTGCGGGTCATCAGGGAGCTGAGAGCGGCACATTCGCGCCGTTCGCCGTCGTCCGCGCGATGCGTCCCCCCGCCCCCTCCGCTCCCCGCCGGGACACGAGCCGGAGCATAAATGCATCACAAGCAGCCGCCGCCGTCGAGGTCACGATCAGCAAGTTTCCATTGTGCTTACAGCAGATTAAGCACTAATCAGTAGGTTTGGTCCGACTGCAGCCTGTGAGCCATCTGTGGAGCTCTGGGGTGTTTGTTCATCTGACGGCGCTGAGGTGACCACGGCCCAAAAAAACAAACAAAAGTACATGTAGGGAAAAGAACAGGCACGCTATATGGACAAAAGTATGTGGACACGATGAATTCAGCTGTTTGTTTTCTAACAGGGGTCTGGGATTCAAAACAATAACAACTAATGTCAGAATATACAGATGCATTACAAAAACTACACATTCTGAAAAGTTCCCCCAGTTCCACATATGATCATTTTTGGCCTTTTGTTTCCTGGTCGTCTGTAGGTAGAGGACTGGTGGATGTTTGTGCACATTTACAGAGCCAGGTTTACATGCATGAGTGAGCAGGGCCAGACTGTGCACTTCGAGTTCTAACTGGTCTGCGTGAAGTAGCGGTGGGATTTAAATCCAATCAGAGGTCATGGGAGTGGCCAATGGGAGGGGCCAGTGGGAGGGGCCAATGGGCATCCATCTTGTTTTCCACCAAATTGCCAGGTTACAGCATTAACACTGTGGACACCATGTCAGTTTCATGTCTTTAACCCTAACCCGTCCAGTCCTCAGTGACATTTTCAGCCTAAACCAGTTGAATTCACTCTGAAAGGCAGGAGCAGCTGCCAAGGGGAAACAAATGAAACTGACATGGTGTCCACAGCGTTAATGCTGTAACCTGGAAATTTAGTGGAAAACAAGATGGATGCCCATTGGCCCCTCCCATTGGCCCCTCCCATGACCTCTGATTGGATTTAAATCCCACCGCTACTTCACGCAGACCAGTTAGAACTTGAAGTGCACAGTCTGGCCCTGCTCACTCATGCATGTAAACCTGGCTCTGTAAATGTGCACAAACATCCACCAGTCCTCTACCTACAGACGACCAGGAAACAAAAACGCCAAAAATGATCAAATGTGGAACTGGGGGAACTTTTCAGAATGTGTAGTTTTTTTATACACCCTGTAGTTTTATATTGGGATGAATATTATTGCATTGGTCAGTTTGGTTGACAGGACCTGTTCTGGTCTCCTATCTGTTTGGCTCACTTTGGATTTATTTTACTATTTTATTATTTATTTCTTTTTAATTAGGTGTGTCTGGCTCAGTCCAATGCATAATTATGTCTAGAAAATCCTTTTGGACCATGTTCAGTGATGCATGACTCAGTTGCTGAAGCCAAACAGAAATACGTAGCATGTCCAAACTGGATCCTTTCAGCCTGATAATGTCTGTAAAACTAAGGACACTTTCACACAGCGGACCTGAGTCTGAACCCGGCATGGACACGTTCACACCGTTCCTGCAGATGGTGCGTTCACGAGCACGTACGGCGGCCTGAGTATGAGTGGGTGTTCCACGGCCCAAACAGTCGGTGACGGTGTCGAAGGAATTCTGTCACTATCCAACAAACGTGGAAATCAGACAAAGACAAACCCTTATGTCATCAGCCCAGCGACTGTTCTGTTCAATTGTCGACAACGGCGGCGGTACCTGTCTGTCTGTTAGCCCGTTTGAGGCAAAGTGAAGAAAAGCAGCCTTTGTGATTAGCGGATCAACAGGTATTAAACAGCTTCTGTTAGTAGGTTTGGTCGATAGTGGCTGTTTGGGTCTTTATGGGGTTGGAAATATTGATATTTATATTCATATTTCTATGTCAAACCCTCATGAACAGGACATCTTACAGCTGTAGACATGATGTGTCCCAATATTTTTGTCCATATAGTTTTTAACCCTTTCATGTATGAATTATTAGAACCTTTGTTGAGATCTTTTCTGGAGTGTTTGTATTCCTCATTAGGCATGAAAAAACAACGCAGTTGAGTTTTTTTTTTTTTTCATGGATTTACAAAAATGTCCACTCAGCTACACCACGCATTTTATTCCTGAAGCACAGAAACATGTGTTTAAAGCCAATAGCAGACAGTGATGTGAAAACAATGACATAAAAACATGTTTAATGCTGCTAATCTGATGTTTTCTCATGTTAACATACTCTAATACTAGTTAGGACTCACTTGATTGAGTTGATTGATTGAATATGAATGTCAAAACAGAAGAAAATAAATAAATAAAACACTTAAACATAAGACATATAAAACATATTTGAAAAGGAATGAGAAGAAGCCTAACTTCTAAAATCCCACCCCTTCTCCTTAAATACTTAATAACAGTAATAATCTTCCCAGTTTATGGACATAATATGCAAAAAAAAAAAAAAAAAAAAAAAAACCCTGTTAATTAGAGTCCAACAATTAACAATTGATTTCCACTCAAACATGTCACTGCAGATCAGGTTTATCAAAAACAGCACAGTTAATGGTCTGAATGTACGTGTACTATGGGATGGTGCATAAGTGTCCACTGTGTCGACTGATTATGGAACTAAAACAACAAAACCTGTGAATCTACAAGAGAACAGCTGGAGAAAAACTGTCCACTGGAGTGACCCCTGGAGTGACCACTGGAGTGACCAGTGTGCATGAAAGGGTTCAACATCAATATTTCTTAGAACAGAACCATCGTGTATGTGGGACGTGTTGCTAAAAGGAAGTCTTACATTTTCACAGAAGGTGCTTTTAACAGAACACATACCATAAAGTCCACTTTGGATCAGGTCTAGTTCACCATACCTGAGGTCACTGCTTCAAATACAAACTTCCGGCTGCACTAAGGTCACTTCCACACTTAAATACTGCATTTTGGTTCAAAAACACACAAATATTCCTGCAAGCAACTGATGACTTCTGAACTTCTGAACCAACACTGACGTAGATGTCAGTTGTAGACACAGGAGAATCCAAACCCAAGACTCTGACCAATCCAAGACTTTTGGGTCCAGTTTCAGCCCCAAAGTCAAGAAAGAATCAGCGACTAAATGAAGAACTGACTGACTGCTTTTACTAAGTAATGTGTGAAAATGTGGAACACAGCAGCATAAACTGAACTCACTACCTGCAGCAGTGGTCATGAACTGAACTCAACTGAACAGCATTCCACCGTTGACAAGATGATGTGATTATTGATTATTTCCCACAAAACTATTTGGAAGTAGTTTGTGCAGCTGTTGGTGTGTGAAGCACACATCCACCACAGAGCTGCTCCAATAATCACACATGGAGCCTTCGAGACAAACCAGCTCCGGCTCTGACTCCATGTCGATTGTGTTGAAAGGCCAAATAACAGCAGACTTATGATACACAATAAAAGCATCATTTCAGCGATACTATCATCATGTTTGGTGTGTGGTCTGTGCTGGACCAGACGGTAAAAACGGGCTTCTATGGGAAACAGCAGCATGAAAACAAAGAGGAGAAAAGGCACAGCATTCAGTCTAAAACTGAACTACATTAACCAAACACATATGTGGCATCTTCTGACACCGGATTATTGATGTTTGTCCATCATATTGTAACCCCAGATTGTTTTGGAAACAGCTGTATATAGCTATCCGAAAAGAAGGTCTGAGGTATTGCCTGCATTTTCAGGTAAATAGTTGTGTGTGTACATATACATATACATATATATATATATATATATATATATATATATATATATATATATATATATAATTACTTTATTATTTCCTCAATTTGTAATTATGTTTTTGAAGTTTTCAATTTATATGTTCATTCTAAATCACAAAAAGTGGTTTGTTACCTCCACTAGGAGGTACTGTGATCACTTTGCTTTGTGTGTTTGTTTGTGTGTTCTCATCTTTAGTGTAAAACTCTTCCACTCATCTTTCCCAGATCTTCCCCACAGATAGGCCTAGGCCCTGGGACCAACCCAGTCCATTTTGGTCCCAGTAGGACAAAGTTCAAGGTCACAGCAAGGTCACAACATCTACAGTTTTCCATCTGTCATCATTCAGACATTTTCCAAAATTCATCCAAAATTCCAATCGACTCCGATTCTCCTCCAGTTGGATCCACCTGTAGCTTAGAACAGTCTCTTGTATGTGGAACTAAATTGTCCACATCCACTGTGGAATGTGGACTCTGTGGACATTTACACTGAACACTGAAAATCCCATTTCCCACACATTTAAAATTAGAACTCAACTAATATTGATGTGAATTGAATCTAATTGGACAGACACATGACTGGGACCAAGATTCAACTTTGTATGAAATAGCATTAGCTCCATGTCTCTTCCGTTTCGCTCTGTTGACTTTTATTTTTTTATGCACCACTTTAAAAAAATCATAAAAAAATGCAATTTGTTAATGAAATATCATTATGACATTTGTTTTGCACATTCATAGACATATGTTCTATAACAGAAGTTCTGGGTTTTGCTGTTCAATGGAAATTACAGACGTAGTTACACAAGGAATTTGTGTGTGTGTGTGTGGGGGGGGGGGGGGGGGGGGGGGGGTCACAGTTTGTTTTGTCTTCCATTCAAATGCGAACCAATAACTGGAAATGACACCAGTTTGCCAACACGGTTCCATTATCCACATATAGGAACTGGTATATGAGCTTTCATATGGCACCATGTTTGTTGACCTTGGATGACCTTGGAGAAGTTCTTTCCATGTGCCAAATTTGGCAAAATTAGGTCATGTGACTTCCAGTTACAATGGCAACCAACGTCAATTTCATAATTTAATAACTTTCGTTCTAATCATTTTACAAAGCTCAAAGTAGTCCTAAACAGTTGCCTCCACCAGGAGGGGTTGTGATCACTTTGCTTTGTTTGTTTGTTTGCAAGATAACTCAAATTATGGATGGATTTTCATGAAATTTTCAGGAAATGTTGATACTGGCACAAGGAACAAATGATTAAATTTTGGTGGTGATCGGGGGGGTGGGGGGAGCAGATGTCTCTTGGTGGAGGTCTGCGCTCTCTGAGTGCTTTTCTTGTTCTACATGTTTTGGGTGAAAAACTGTTGAGAATCTAACTTTTTCCTTCTTGGATTTGATGTTTTTTGTGTGATTTGAGGTTCTTTGTGTTAATACAACATGTCAAATGAAAGAAAATAAGTGTAAAGTCACACCGGTGAGGTTGCGCTGAAAAAAACCAAACCAAACAAGGTAAGGTAAATAGTTATTTTACTGACAAATATAAAGGTGAAATCAGAAGCTTTCCAAACAGGTCAAATCCACTCAGACTCCTCAGGTTATGGCAGAGCAGAGGTGACGCTCACAGCTTCACACGTCCACCGCCTTGAACTTTTCCACATTCTCACTTATTAGGACTCTGTTAGAGCTGAGGACTCGTTTCCCCTGATGGGAAATCATGACGTACAAGGATTAGATCATCTCTGACACACTGAGGATGAATAAAGACATGCAGAGAAAAGCTCCAGAGTTCTACTGATTCTCCCTTTACGTTTGTCTCAACAGCAGAAGTCCGTCTGAATCCATTAAAACAGCTGAAAACCAACACTAATCCAGTTTGTCTGCACCAGAGGACAGAAACAACACCTCACAGCTTAACTGTAATATTTGTGTAACTTTACTCTCCTAACTCTGCTGCGTCATTTATCAACAAAAATATGACTTAGATCAGGGGTTCCCAAAGTGGGGTACGTGTACTCCCAGGGGTACTTGAAATATTTTTGGAAAAATACATTAAATAAGTCATCATGTACCGAACACAAAATAAAGTAGAACTGCAAGCAGTTATGAACGGGGCCAAGCTTCCCACCCACTCGGACCCCAGGCCCTGCCCACTTGGCCCACTTGGCCCCCAGGCCCCGCCCACTCGGCCCCCAGGCCTCACAGAGCCCACGGAAGTTGACCCTGAAGGACATGGGTCTGGGGCTGAGCTGGTGGAGGCTGCCCCCCCCCCCCCCCCCCCCCCAGTTCATCAGGGTTTACAGTTGTAGTTCGTATTCCGTTGTATTCGCTGTAATGGGACAAATGCACCAGCAGAGTGGAAGGAGGAATGTGTGGGACTGGGATTTGATGTAATAGATTACACCCACACTGACCAATCATTACCAAACTTTACAGCTGGTCTCAGGTGTAAACCCCTCCCCCCCGATCATGCTCACCAAATTTCATGTGTACTGGACCAACTTTTTTGTGACTTCATATTTCTCTTTTTATAGCGCCCCCTATTGTCTGATTTGCACCAAATTTGGTACAGAGCCTCTGGTTGACCTCTAAAACACGTGTGTTGAGTTTGATGTTGATAGCATTTACTTTGACAAAGATATGCAACAATAATTTTTTTTTAGCTAGCAAAAAAATTTGTTCATTTATAACTGGCACATTTTTTACAGCAGTAAACTGATTGTAATAACTTTAGATCAGAAGGCTCTGGAGACTGTCTGTGCAAAGTTTGAAGCCAATGGGGCTTAAACCCTAGTAGGAGTTCGAAAAAGAATGTTTTCAATATGTAGCGAATTAGAAAGTAAAATATGCAGCAGAAGTGGGCGTGGCCTATGTCAGAAGACTCATCCCTATCCAAGGAATACAAAGATGTTAAGTTTATGAATGTGTCATTTAAAATGTGGAAGCTGGAGGCAAAAACGCGTACATGGTGGAAATGGGCGTGGCTTAGCCCATGTGATTCAGTCCTATTCAGGGAATCTGAGGACATGAAGTTTTTGAATGTGCCACGTACGGTGTGGGAGTTATAGACCAAAACGCATTGTCCTTGATTATAGCGCCCCCTGCTGGTGGACATATGGGCATTTTTGCATCTGAGTTCCATGCAGGGGTCTGGACCAACCCCCCAAATGTCACCGCCCTACCATGTACACTTTAGGCTGCAGGAACAGGTTTATTAACAGAAAAATACAAATAAGAAAAAGAAAAATACAAATCTGTACAAAAACACTAGGGTTCCACAGCACCGCTGGAACTGTGGAACATGTATGCTGGCATATGCATTCCACAGCCCCTGCAGGCTCTGCCCCCTGACAATAATAATAATAATAATAATAATAATAATAATAATAATAATAATAATAATAATAATAATGATAATAATACAAATCCGTACAAAAACACTAGGGTTCCACAGCACTGCTGGAACTGTGGAACATGTATGCTGGCATATGCATTCCACAGCCCCTGCAGGCTCTGCCCCCTGACAATAATAATAATAATAATAATAATAATAATAATAATAATAATAATAATAATAATAATAATAATAATGATAATAATACAAATCCGTACAAAAACACTAGGGTTCCACAGCACCGCTGGAACTGTGGAACATGTATGCTGGCATATGCATTCCACAGCCCCTGCAGGCTCTGCCCCCTGACAATAATAATAATAATAATAATAATAATAATAATAATAATAATAATAATAATAATAATAATACAAATCCGTCCAAAAACACTAGGGTTCCACAGCACCGCTGGAACCGTGGAACATGTATGCTGGCATACGCGTCCCCCAGTCCCCGCAGGCTCTGGTCCTAATAGTAATGAGAGTTAATGCTGGAATATAAAACACAATAAATACATTCATATCCCAGTTTTATTGTCGGTCTTCTTGTTTAAGCTTTAGTAACATTTGAAGAACATTTATATTTTATACAGGAACCAACACAAAAAGTAAACGTATAGATTTACATGAAATAAAAGTCGAATTCTGCTTTAATCTTTCTTGTTTTTCAGGGTTGAAATAATCATACACATTTATTTCTCATTCTCTTGCCCTAACATAGAACAAGAAAATATAGGAAAATGTGCACAGCCTTAAAAGACACACACACACACACACACACACACAAACAGAAGTAAATGTGTTGTAAAGGTTAAAATCAGTATTTACTGTGACCTCTGACCCCATGATGAGAAGCAGCAGAAATAATTAAACCATGTGATGTGTTGAATTAAACAGAAAATGAATGCCATGACTCTCTTATTGTCTGAACAAAAGGGTTCCAGACATGTTCAATAGAAATGGAGGTCACAGGAAATAAACCACTGTAGTTTCTAGAAGCTGTTTTTATCTGAAACTGTGGTTTTTGCTGTTGTTCATCCTTCACATCTGTCCGACTGGATCTAAACACAGACAAATGCATATGAGTGGACTTTAGAACGTTCAGAAACCAACAAACACAACCAGGACTTTTCCACAGAACTGAAGATTAAACGTGTTGAATGGCTTTGACGCAAAACTGATAATAAAAATGTTAATAAAAAAGGTGGTGAACAAAGTGTTTAGTGTAATATGTATGTGTCACGATGTGTTATGAATAAAAAAACTTTGAAATGTAGTTTTTGTTCCTTTCATTTAATGTTATTTTCTCCAGAAAACCAGCGAACTATTGATGAAACGGAACTGAGGATGAAGAATTAGTTTCAATCCTGAAGCTGGAACAGGATGGTTTTACCAATTAATCATCTTTTGCAAATGTGTTTCTTAGGAGCCCATTTTCCCAGCATGCATCTGTAGACTCCACAATAGGTCATTTTTCTTTTTCTTGTGAATATATTTTGCTGCTGTCATAAAACTTTTCATTCACAATTTGAGTGAATCAGTCAGATCCTGTGGTGCACAACAGCAGATATGTGGGGTTTTGTTAAAGCTGCTACAAACACGTGGAGCCTCATCATTAGTTTCTACATCCAACATTTTCGTCCCTAATGACGTGACGCAGTTCTGGAATGGGGCTTATATTTAAACTAACTGGATCTGGAATGGGACACGTCTTCAGAAATAGCCCAGACTGGTATTTTCAGCGAAGCGGAGCGTGAAGCCAGTTCTGGGACGCCTCCTGACGTCTGGTGGAACCATGAGGATGACGTTGAACTGGTGTTAATGAGTGGCAGCTTTAACAGGAAGCAGCCGCTCCGCTTCAGTCTGGGGTGAACGTTCTGCACATTCACCTCCTGAAAGAACTGCAGCATTTCAACAGTTCAACTCAAACCGACCACTGTGCACATCACAAAACAGTCTGCACTGCCATCCAAACACAAGGCTTTCATCACACACAGCCAGATCCTAAAGGAAATGACAACAGTAAACACAGCTCATCAGCTTCCTGAAGAGGAGAAACAGGAAGTCTCACAGTTAAAGGTGCAGGAGACTTTCATCCACACCAGTTAAAGGTGCAGGACACTTTCATCCACACCAGTTAAAGGTGCAGGACACTTTCATCCACACCAGTTAAAGGTGCAGGAGACTTTCATCCACACCAGTTAAAGGTGCAGGACACTTTCATCCACACCAGTTAAAGGTGCAGGACACTTTCATCCACACCAGTTAAAGGTGCTATTAGTTCTGTTAGTTTAGTTTTAGTTGTAGTTTAATTGTAGTTTAGTTGTAGTTTAGTTTAGTTTTAGTTGTAGTTTAGTTGTAGTTTAGTTTTAGTTTAGTTGTAGTTCAGTTGCAGTTTAGTTGTAGTTCAGTTGTAGTTTAGTTGTAGTTCAGTTGTAGTTTAGTTGTAGTTTAGTTGTAGTTCAGTTGCAGTTTAGTTGTAGTTCAGTTTTAGTTTAGTTGTAGTTTAGTTTTAGTTCAGTTGTAGTTTAGTTGTAGTTCAGTTGTAGTTTAGTTGTAGTTTAGTTGTAGTTGAGTTGCAGTTTAGTTGTAGTTTAGTTTTAGTTCAGTTGTAGTTTAGTTGTAGTTCAGTTGTAGTTTAGTTGTAGTTTAGTTGTAGTTCAGTTGCAGTTTAGTTGTAGTTCAGTTGTAGTTTAGTTGTAGTTCAGTTGTAGTTTAGTTGTAGTTTAGTTGTAGTTCAGTTGTAGTTTAGTTGTAGTTTAGTTGTAGTTCAGTTGTAGTTTAGTTGTAGTTCAATTGTAGTTCAGTTGCAGTTCAATTGTAGTTCAGTTGTAGTTCAGTGGTAGTTTAGTTGTAGTTCAGTTGTAGTTTAGTTGTAGTTCAGTGGTAGTTCAGCTGTAGTTTAGTTGTAGTTCAGTTGTAGTTCAGTTGTAGTTTAGTTGTAGTTTAGTTGTAGTTCAGTTGTAGTTCAGTTGTAGTTCAGTGGTCTCTTTTCTCTTCTTCTCTGTGCTCCTATTCAAATCAATCCCAGACAGGACTCTGCTGCTTTAGTCTCCATGTTTCCAGGTAGAGTGGGGACCAGAAGACGACTGGAAACCACAAGTGAACACAAGTGACGGAGCAAAAAGTGTTGTATGGAGACAGCACAGAAAACTGAGAGAGACAAAGAAATCCATTGAACATCAATCTGACATTGACAAAGACCAAAACCAAGGGAATTTGATCCAGAATTTTTTTCCGTTTTAGTTAGTTTAGTAAACACACAATACAGTTTCAGTTAGTTATGTTTTTTTCTTTTAATTCTAGTTGTTTTTTCTTTCATTTCAGTTAAGGAAAATGTTGTTACAAGTTACTGGAAGCTGCTTTGTGCCTGTTCACACTTTCAGTTTCAGTGTGCAGTCAAACAACATGAAACGTGGTGACTGTTTGTCTCATATGAGGAATTTTCCCGGGTTTTTGATGAATATACTGTAATCAGCCACTGGGAGAACGCTGACAGTGCAGAATTTGGATCACATATAAAAAAAAACCCATATAGTTTAGTTTTGTTTATTTGGAATATGCAACAAAACAAAGTAATCTGGATATATGGACACTATACTGTAAAATGATCAAAATAAAGGTTAAAGAACGCGACCATTGAATCTGTAACTTACTGTGAACTCTACTGTGTGAAAGAAAGTGCTTTTAATAACACTGCAGCAAAGCAAATTATGTTAATTTAAGCACAAATGGAGTGTTTAATTACTCTGAAATGAATTAAAAAAGCAGCTGACAACAAAGAAAACCGAACTCAGAAGGAGAATCTTTGACCTCCAGGTGGAAGTGCAGAACAGTCCAACAGTTGCATCACGTCGGTGTGTTGCTGCCTGTGTTTTTGTGCGTTTCCCTTCAGGGGAAGCTCTAAAACGCTTCATCTGCACATGTGACCTGCTGGTCAATAGGTGGATCTGCAAAATGTCAATATGCTCATGTTTTTCCGCTCCGGTAAATTAAGTCAACATAAATGTGAGGAAAGGTTTCTGTGTGGGCCCTGGAGGCGAACGGCTGGTAACATCAGCCTTTTTATAGATCTGATAGATTATTAAAACCACCGTCCTCTGACCTCCTGAAACACACGTTCAATGTAAAAACGCTTTTGCCTTCGGACGTTTCAGTCCTCACACATCCCACTTGAAAAACAACGTCCACCTCCAGCCAAGGACGTCAGCTGATGTTAGAGCTCAGGGTGAAACAACACGAGTATGTGATCAGAAAACCATTGTGATGCTCAACACCACGCAGGTGTAACGTTGGAAAGCTGGAGCGTGGACTGGCCCTACATCAACGAAGAACGATGGATTTACATGAAGAATGCTGAGTTTGGGCCTGTGTCCATGGGCACATGCTTCTGCACTGAAACCACCCACAAGCTTATTTTCACTGGCATTTATTGTTGCTATGGTTACAAACACTGGCGCTTCGGCATTACTTTAGTATCCTTTACTACAGTCACAAAAAAAATGATTAGACCATCCAAAGTTATCATAAACTATGGTTATGCAGTCAGAGAACTCCTGTGTGTGTCATGTAGGGATGGGAAGGTAGGTAAGGTAAGGTAAGGTAAGGTAAGGTAAGGTAAGGTAAGGTAAGGTAAGGTAGGCTTCTTTTTGAGAACCGGTTCCCAGTAGCTCGATTCCTTAGAATCGTTTGCCTGCCTGTTTATCGATTCTGCTTATCGATTCCGCCTTCGTTGCATATGCGCGATGACGTCACATGTATGCTGCAGTGTTTTGGTCAGAATGAAGACAACATGGTGTTGAGGCAGAAACGGACTTAATGGACCACAGCAGGTCCAAACAGACCACAGCAGGTCCAAACAGACCACACCAGGTCCAAACAGACCACACCAGGTCTAAACAGACCACACCAGGTCCAAACAGACCACACCAGGTCTAAACAGACCACACCAGGTCCAAACAGACCACACCAGGTCTAAACAGACCACACCAGGTCCAAACAGACCACACCAGGTCTAAACAGACCACACAGGTCCAAACAGACCACACCAGGTCCAAACAGACCACACCAGGTCTAAACAGACCACACCAGGTCCAAACAGACCACACCAGGTCTAAACAGACCACACCAGGTCCAAACAGACCACACCAGGTCCAAACAGACCACACCAGGTCCAGTCTAAACAGACCACACCAGGTCCAAACAGACCACACCAGGTCTAAACAGACCACACCAGGTCTAAACAGACCACACCAGGTCCAAACAGACCACACCAGGTCCAAACAGACCACAGCAGGTCTAAACAGACCACAGCAGGTCTAAACAGACCACACCAGGTCCAAACAGACCACACCAGGTCCAAACAGACCACAGCAGGTCTAAACAGACCACACCAGGTCCAGTCTAAACAGACCACACCAGGTCCAAACAGACCACACCAGGTCCAGTCTAAACAGACCACAGCAGGTCTAAACAGACCACAGCAGGTCTACACAGACCACACCAGGTCCAGTCTAAACAGACCACACCAGGTCTAAACAGACCACACCAGGTCCAAACAGACCACACCAGGTCCAAACAGACCACAGCAGGTCTAAACAGACCACACCAGGTCCAGTCTAAACAGACCACACCAGGTCCAAACAGACCACACCAGGTCTAAACAGACCACACCAGGTCCAAACAGACCACACCAGGTCCAAACAGACCACACCAGGTCCAAACAGACCACACCAGGTCCAAACAGACCACACCAGGTCTAAACAGACCACACCAGGTCCAAACAGACCACACCAGGTCTAAACAGACCACACCAGGTCCAAACAGACCACACCAGGTCTAAACAGACCACACCAGGTCCAAACAGACCACACCAGGTCTAAACAGACCACACCAGGTCCAAACAGACCACACCAGGTCCAGTTGAACTCTGTCAGATCTTCCATTTCTTCTAAAGGTGGAATCCCTCCAGTCTGTTCAAACATTCGTCCACATGTGATTCATTTACAGGAATGTCACGGATTTGATTCTCTACTTAGCGATGCTTGTGAACGTAGCAGCAGAGTGAACGCTGGGCCGTCATCTGGGCCCAGTTCTGGTTCTGGTGTGGGCAACAAACGTCGAACCCAAATACAAGTTTGTGAAGGTAGAGGAAAGGAAATGAGGAGCACAACAACAGGAGACGAGCAGAGTGGAACCGGTTCCACGTAGTAGAAATGCAGAAATAGAGGAATTAGTAAAGAGTCTGGAGTTTGACTGTCACTGCATGCATTAATCTGCATTAATCTGACTTTTAATGAACATCTACATGGTCAGTAAATTAAAGATAGAAAAATAGTTGATATACATAGGATATTGTTATAATAAATGGGGATAAATCACTTAAGAAAGGTTAAAAAGAGAGAAAAATGCATTTGGGAACTGCCATAAAAGTAGCTCTGGGTCTTTATGGGTTAAAGCAGTGGTCGATATTTTTAACGTCAGACAAATAACAGCAAGATATGAAAAGAGAACATCTTTAGAAAGTGCAGAAAGCGCTTAAAATATTTAGTGAGACTGTCAATAATTTACCTGGGGTATCTATTCTTAGAGCCCTGTCACATTAGGCGGTATAATTCTTCCAAAATTACTTCTAAGAGTTACTATTCCTGAACTTTTTTGGTGAAATATCTTCGAACTGTTGAAATTCTTTGTTTTTTTTCCTGCAGTGAATCGAGCTGAGGTTTTGACGCCTTGAAAAAAGTTTAAATTTAGGCAGAATTGGAAGTTAATGAGTGCGACTGAAGATCCTCAAGGACAAAACAGCCGAACAGCAGATATATTTAGAAGTCTCTGAAGTCTGTTTTGGTATCACAAGTTGCGATAACTAATAATATTTAAATACCATTGGAGTTCCATGCCCGTGGGCAGCTCAGATCTTACCAGGATTATATGTTAAAGGGCTCACATTCACCTAAACCCACTGTTATTAGTCTGTGCTTCATGTATTTATGTATTTACACCCTAACAGTTTGTACAGCTTGGATTTGAACCCTCCAGCTGCTGAGCTGCTTTAGTAAATAAGAAAAGTTGATTTAGTTTGAGTTTTGACAAATAAGGACAGATTTGTCTACTCTGCTGTTTGGATAAAAAGACACTAAAACTTACCACATTTTATTTCTACTTCTGTTATGTTTGTTAATTATTTTAGAAATAAGATGACAAAACACAAAAAACACAAAGAAAACTCCATGGAAATATGTTCAGCGTTCCATTTTACTAAAAGTTACGTTGGTGGTTTTTGGTAGAAATAAGTGTGTTCTGGTACCAGACTGCCCCCTGCTGGTCAGAGTTGGAGTATCACTATAACATAGAACCACTCGAACGGAAAAATGACATGATACTGGTTTGTCTCCTTCACAGTCAGTTCACTGTAAAACAGGTCTAACCCGCTGTTCATTCTGTATTTTTCATCAGAAATGGAAAATCTCTGCCTTAGTGAAAATTGAAGTAAAGGACATCTTAAAGGGCTCATGTTTTGTTAAATCCACCCTACTTGTTATTCAGCTTCTTTAGCCAGTGTTTGATAGTTTAAAACCACAACTAAGACCTTTAAAGGGCTCATATTTGTCTGAACCCACTGTTATCAGTCTGGGCTTCAGTTCTTTGTGTATTTGGACCCTAATTGTCAGACACTTTGAATCTGACACCTCCAGCTGCTGCTAACACTATCTGTATATCATTTGGGCAAACTCCAGTGGATTTCTACAACCTGTTTGAATTCCTGCTTAATTTATTATGTTTAGAACTAGTTACATCACAACATTTGCACATATCAGGTCCAGACTTCAGACCAACATTTCTCCAGTTTGACAGAATTGTTTGTCATCAGCAGCGGTTGTAGTAAAACTGAAAATATGTTCCAAACTTGGAGCCCATTACTGAAAATGTTCAGTGTATGTTGGATTACCGAACACAAGTGGCTGAAGGGGACGAAGGCGAGGCAGGTTTATTTCTATAGCCATTTCATGGACAGGACAATTCACAGCATTCCAGCAGGGGAAGGGAAGCACTAACAAGTAGAAGCATGAAAAACAACACCAATAAAAACAACCAACATAAAAACAGATAAAAACTTTAAGCTTAAAAGAAACAGTGCAGATCTGAACTTGAGGGGGCGGGGCCTGAAGTGTCTCCTGTGCATTTAAAGGGCCAGCGCTCCAAAGCCCCTTTGTGGTGTCATTAGTCAGAAATAGTGTTGCAGATGGACCTGTGGAGTTGAATGAATGAAGAATTCAGAGCCAAGCAGAGCATTTACAGTTTATGGAGACCACAGGGACATGAGGGAAAAGGAAGAATTCCAGATAAAAAGATAAATATCACTGCTTTAAGTCTTTTTTCCCATTAGAACATAGCATGAACTTGGATTTGAACACCAGTAGCAGTAAAGTAAATGAAGCTGAACATCAAAGCCGACTTCAGGAATTGCGAGGTTTGCACTGTTCAATTATCTGTCCATCAGACGAACTTAGCTCTGAGTCTGAGACTAACGTAGCCTGCACTTTGAAAGGCAAACCCTTTTTTATTTACATTTTCGTAAACGATTAATTTGTTTCACGCCGCCAGAGCTTTACATTTCTTCTTCTGACACAAACCCTTACCGACAGAGTCATAAATATTTCCACATCCTCCTCTGAAAAGGTCAGTGTATATTCAAAACAAATGCTTATTTTACTTTATTCAGCCTCTGTCGGTGTTAAATTAAGATGCTGACATGTTTTTTGTAGTGCATCAATCTACCGCTGAATACCTCGGCTGCTGATATTTTGTGCTGTTTAAAACACACTGAATGTTTTTTCCGACCTTTTGATACGTGCAGTTATTACTCATTAGAGGGAAATGTTGTTTTCTGATTCACAAACAGCAGCTGCCTCTCTTCATACTGATCAATTCACGGGTAAAACCTTTTCAGATCCCTGTTGTGTTTAATATTTCTGTGGATACAAATGAACGGGTCAGAACACCAGAAGACAACACACAGATATTCCTTTTCATCCACCTCCTCATATACACTCACAACGTGATTAAACACGCAATATTAAATCAGGATCGGACCGTTTAATCCTCCGAGTGCTGATGGAGTTTTTGTTTCCTGATGATGGTCGGCCGGAGGACGCAGGTTTGACTCCCCGAGGGAAATTAAAGTCACTTATTATTCGCGGCTGTCGGAGCCGCCGGGCAATTGTACACAGTGTCATAATGGAGTGCTACAACCCAGGTTCGTCCGGTAAAAACCATTAATCCGGCGGTTTTTAATTCCACGGGAGACTGATGAAGGAGTGGTGGAAACCAAATCGCAAACAGAGTGGACACAAATAAGGGTTTTACAATGAACTATCACAGCTACAGCGCAACAATTAATTGATTAAACTTCAGAATGAAAACAATCCCATTAATTGGCAAGAATCCACACGAGTTTCAAGGAAAAAGACAAATATTTGCGTCTCAAATGAGTTCTGGTTTCAGACTTTTTGTCTCTTTATATTAAGAGAAATTTACTCAACGTCCTGTGGCTCAGTCTACGAACTGGAGTGGGTATAGAAACGCAGTGGGTCTGAAGATACAAATGTGTCTAAACAGGGGTGTCCAACATACAAAAGTGCCCCCCCCCACATGGTCAGATCTGGCCCACGGGAATACATTTGTGCACAAAAATGACTGAAAACATTACAGGTCAAGGGTGTGGAACTTGTTGTAGTTCAGGGCCCTTAGGCCTTTAAAACCTGACGTGTCACCGCTGACACAGCCTGTGCATCTGCTGTTTGGATGGATGGAACTGTCACTGTTTGTGCAACTGCAAAAATTCCAAACAGTTTCTGAAACCTGAGACCATTGCACTTTATGGGTTTAATTGGGGTCATTAAGGTCATTACTGAAAGGACTCTAATTTATGAAAAATTTTAAGGCTGTATATCATCTGATTTGTATTTCTATTGTTTTTACTTTAGATTATATATTCAGTTATAGCGTATTTTAATTTTTTTCTTTTTTTCCCTGTGTATCGTTATTTCCAGGGAGGTATTTATATAAGCCTTTTTGGCTTCTATCCTCTCCTGCACAATGGTGTTATACTTGTGTGAAATATTTTGGTTTTTTTTCTCTTGCTGTTTATGATGTGAAATATATACAAAAAAATGCCTTAACTTATACTGGTTCATATGTTGATGTTTATAACATGTTGTTAGTCTCATGACGGTGGTGTGAGTGGACAGACTCAAAAACAGAATTATAATTATATTATCTTCCTCTCCGTGTCAAACCAAATTCCTGAACAACCATGCTGATTGGTTGGTTAACAGGTCAATGCTGGGACAATCCTTTGCAATGACATTTACGAAGACAGATGATCTTAAGGAATGAGCCTAATGGACTTAAAAAAATACTCTCCTCAGCTATTGTCATCTGTTCTTCATCAAGAGCCATTTCCTCGGCCATAGTAAATTGAGGACTCATAAACTGGTGTTTACAACTAGTCGACTTTGTCCTCTCAACATCTGTTTTTATCATGTTGCTTATCCCGAGGTAAGATGAACCCAGAAACGAACAAAGGACTGAAGGACAAAAATCACTATATGTGCCATGTTAATAATGTATTACATTATGTGTTAATGTTGATTAACTCAGCACGTTAACTCTTTTATGCACGTAATACTTAAGCCATTTGCCTGACCTGTGGTTTCACATATGTGTGTCCTGATCATGTTCACGGTGAATTATGTGAAAGTAAGTATCACTGCTTATAGCATGTCTGAATAATCATGCTATTATTTTACTGATGCTTAAGTGAGGTTACAGGTGATGTATAAGTTTAAGAGGATCTTATTTAAGGATCTTATTTAAGGATGCAAAGTTTTTTACAAGGCTGCCCACAGTCCTCTCCCCCTCTGTCTTCCCAAGAGGGAAGAGAAACGTGATACTGAGATATGCAAACGACTCGTTTAAATATTCACGAGGAGGCGTTTTCCCGCCGAAAACAGACAAAGAAGGCAACGCCCCAAGGCATCGATGACTCATCTATATTCAAAAGGAAGGTGTGGCAAGTTGGTTTTTGGACAGAACTATAAAGGTGAATGAAACCAACTTTTCTCCAGAGTCTTTTCCACCTCTTCTGGGCTCTCACAGAGCAGAGCAGAGTCTTTACCATCTCCAGGGCTCTCACCTACGCAAAGAGTCTTTTCCACCTCTCCCAGGCTCTCACAGAGCAGAGCAGAGTCCTGTCCATCTTCTGGGCTCTCACCTAAGAGCAAAGAGCTTTCTCCAAGGAGTCTTGACCATCTCCTTGGCTCTCAGAGCTGTTCCATCTTCTCCTGGTGAGCTTTCCAGAACCAGCCACCAGAGCCAGCTGTGAACCTCCTCCAGCCAGCAGAACTTCAGAACTCCAGACCTTCAGGCCTCCAGCGCAAGCACGTCGCTTCACAGCCTGTTCCTGCTTCGAACTACGTCAGAAGACTTCATCCATCCGCCGTCAAGGCCGTGCCAGTTGCTGCATCCGCACCGCAACAACTTGTAAGAAAACTTGCTCCTGATTTATCTGAGTTGGTGTTATTCCAAGTTAAGTAGGTTTACCTCAACGTAACCTCACTAACATTATAATCTCTCGAATATAGCTATCTGCCAACTTAATTTACATATTCTCCTGTCCATAATCTCCTGCTCCTTTTGTTGTATTTGTCTCTTGTCTTTATGTTATTTGTGTGTCTTAGTTTAGTTAATAAATTATTTATATGTATATAAATCCATTGTTTCAGTTGTGCTTTGTGTACTATTATTCACACATGGGTTCACTGTGCAGTCAACGAACTATCACCTTTGCAAGACTTCTAAATTATTGTTTTGGGTTGATTTAAGTTTAAGCTTAATTATAAATCTATGGTTAAATTAATCAATAAATCAACACTCAATTAATAAATGATTTGGTATCCTATTCTTGCTACAATGTGAATGGTTCCACATATCAATCTAGTTCCTATTGGTCACTGATAGAAGTCATATCTGGACTGTGATTGGATGAGTTGAGTTCTCCTCCAGTCAAAGTCCCGCCCACTTCTATAGTTAGATTGATGTGCATCCAGAACCACAGGACTGGAACACAGAACAGAACCAGAACAACCTCACACATTCAACTGGGACTGATTCACATCCAACAGACGCTGCCGTACAGGGACACTGGAACTATTTTCATAAAATTATATTGATGCTCATGTTGTTAACCAGCTCTTCTTTTGTCTTATATTAACACAGTTTCAGTGTGTTTTTATATGAATGCAGTTGTAGCATAAGCATTTCCGTCCAGGATCGATAACGTTTCTGATTCTAACATCACTATTTTCCTCATTGTTTGCTGGTCTCTTTTCATTTCCAGCCGCTGCGTGTTCAAGCACAGCTGAAATCAGCATAAGAAAGACTTTTACAAACAACTGCCACAACAGTAAAGTAACAATAACTGAAAAGAAAACAGCTATACCATTCACTAATCTCCCCTGCTAGGTGGAAAATCAATCTGCAAACTGAGGTTTTGATTTTTTCCATCTGCAGTAGCGTCTAATTGCTTAAGAACCATAATCAGCACTCCCTCCACCTCCAGATTTCAGTCCTGAAGTTCAGATTGTCCCCCCTGTCAAATTCTCAAAAGAACGTCTAAATAGAATACAGCACGAGCGCTGAATGAAAAACACAGATTTACTGCTCCTCCTCCAGAGAGCTTTTAGAAGACGAAAGAAAAGAAAGAGCTGAGGATGCCACACCAAAATAATCTAATCCTTTAAGCATGGGAGGAATATTGTGGCGAGATGAAAAAAAAGGAATAAAACAGCTGAGAATATACTTTTTTCTTGCTGAATGATGACAACAACGTCGCCTCAGGCCACAACAATCAGCAGAAAAGAAAAATAAAATAAAAAAGGCTCTCGAAATGAAAGACAGACAAGACTGAGAGGCAGAGAGGAGTGAAATGGAGTCAGAGCGGCAAATAGGAAGAGCGAGATAACACGGCCAAAAATTAACAGCGGAGCGATGGAAAGTGAAGTCTGGAGGCCGACACCTGTCACTGTCATTTAAACCTTTTTACCAAACTTTATCTGGACCAGTCAAGGAAATGAGACGTGCAGCCGCTCCTCGTGTCGTCCCTGTCAGACCCACCGTCGGGACCGCGGACGTCGTCAAGGCGACAGCGGCGGCCTGCGATGAATAAAACATCACAAACTTAAGAACTCTGACTCAGTGGAAATATTCATTTTCCAGGTGTGACACAGAGGAAGCATCAGGCAGTATTTTAGTTTTCCTCAGCAAAGCCTTTATCAAACATACACTATATGGACAAAAGTATTGGGACACATGTCTACAGCTGACAGATGTCCTGTTCAGGAGGATTGGACATTACAACATCAATATTTCCTTAAAGTTTAACCCTTAGGGCTCCACGGTCACAGCCCCACGACTCAATCACATGGCATTTTCAACACGTTGTACTGTCCGAATTCAGTCACATAGACCACTGGGGACAGCTGCATTTGAAAGTGTGGACTGGAAACACTGTCCCACTTTTTATTTGATGTTGACAGAGCGAATACAACCAGAGATATGACGGTTTGAAACCAGAGCAAACAAACATGAATAAAAATATGAAAATGAGGTGAGGGGTGGGGCTTATATTTCGGACCATACCTTCATCATCTTTTGTCCTTTTTCAAAAAAAAAAAAAAAAAAACTGTCTGACTGCTGATTCCAATCCACAGACTGCATTAGAATTACAGGTAAGAGTGAGGATGACCCCCACCTGAACTGGATGACCCCCACCTGAACTGGAGGAGGAAACTGGAGGACTAGGGGTGTGAGAAAACAGCTATGTAAAGATCTGCTTTTATGTCAAATATTTGAGTAGAGTTTGAATTTATTACAATTTTACTTTTCTATACCTAATGTTTGAACCAATATTCACTTTTAAAGTCTGTGAAAAGGTTCGTTAAACATCTGTGTGTTATTTTTGCAGTAAATTATATACATTTTTCAAATTGGATTTTATATTTTTTGTGTTTTCTGTCCTTTTGTGTTTTTAGAGTAGGTTAAAGTGAAAAAATAATAGACAGATGATATAGATGAAGTTGTGCTGAAAAAACAGATCCCAAACATAGATATAGTAAACATTTGATTATATAGTATATCAAGGCAAAATCAAAAGTACTCAAAAATGGTCAAAATAGGGTCACACCCCTAAGGGTTAATGGTAGATTTTTCTTCCTCAGTGAGATGTGATGAAAGTAGATGTTAGCTGTGGTAGAAAATTATTATTTACAGTCAGAGCATGAAAAATATTTCAGAAATTTAGAGGTAGAACATTTAAAATCTACAATATTTCCTTTGAGAATTTAAGTAAAAACCATCTCTGAGGCATTTTGGAAACAAAAATAACAATTTAAACCAAACAAACCAATGCAATGAAATTTATCCCAATATAAAACTATATTCTGACATTAGTCCTTTTTGTTTTGGATCCCAGACCACTGTTAGAAAAGAAACACCTGAATTCAACGTGTCCACAGACTTTTGTCCATATAGTGGATTACGTGCGGTCGGATTCAACAGATGTGTTGTTTCAGATCATTTCAGTGAAGTCTGTAGGATTCACCGAAGTACAACATTATGAGCAGTGACAGGAGGATTGTTAATAATATGGATTATTTCATTCCAGTGGTACCTTTCACTGGGTTGGATACATTAGGCAGTAAATGAACATTTACACCTTGAAGCTGATGTTCATAAAAGCTCAGAGTAAATTCAAAGGTTATTATATAAAAACAGAGAACACTGAAGAAAATGTGACCATTTCAGCAAAATATATCCATTAACTAAATGAAAAAAAAAAAAAACAGGCTTCTAAAAATACTGTCATTTAGAGGAAGACTATGTTTCCATGTTCACTACTGTCCATCTGCAAATATTAAACACCGATGACTATTTTTGTCTCGACTTTGAGGTTCATTTTTCTGTACATCTAACATTTATTTGAAACATCTGCCATTATCCTCTATATTTTGCATTTTTCAGTGAAAATCATCTAATCTAATCTAATCTAATCTAATCTAATCTAATCATAATAGAGCTCCTAGCATTAGCATTAGCATTAGGACACAGTAGGAGCAGTGAGCTGCCATTAACGGTGCTCAGGGTTCGACTCCAGATCTACACCAGACTCATTCTGTCTTTGTCTCTTATTTCAGTCATTTCACTGACTGTTTTTTTTTTTTTTTTCCTTAAAATTGCTAAGATAAGACATGACTTTATTTATAGCACTGTTAGCATTGCTTCTAGTCCATATGGTTAAACATAGTAGCCCTTAAAGACCTATACTTCTACAGGATTTCTACACTACTGTGAACATTTCCTAAGTAATTTGTTACCATTTATTATAATATTTTTCTCTGAATTATGTATTTTTCAGTGAAAATCATGTATTTTCCTATATTTAATCCACTGACCTGTTGAGGCCTGAGCCCAAAGTGTTTCTAAACTGTACCAAGTAAAACTTTATCAGAAAAAGTGTCCTCTTGTCACTTGCTGCACTATTCTTAGAGTTTGCAGTTCTGTCTGAGAGACTAAACTCCAAGTAAATCCCACACAAACAAACAGACCTGATGAAGGCTGGATTTCACCTGTGGAACATTTTATTATTTATTTATTTATGTATGTATGTATGTATGTATGTATGTATTTATTTAAAATTTCATTTGTTTCACATTTTGAAGTATATAAAAAAACAAAAAAAAAAAAACAATAAAAGCAAAAAGTCACTCACATATGCACCCATCAATGGTCATTAATCACAGAAAAAGTAATGAAATACAATAAATTTATCATAAATGAACATGAATCAACTCATAAAACCCAGTTTGAGAAGCGACGGAAAGAAGCCAAGGCTTGTCTAGTCCTGCCCCTTCTTTATTTTCACTAGTCTCTTTTCCATTGGACATCTGCGCAAAACTTTACCGATATTTACTAAATGTCAAAAAACAGAAGTGTGTAATGTCGGTTTTTCCATTCAATCACAAATGCAATGATTTGTTTATTTATTATCACAAGAATGACACAAGAAGGTATTCCATAAACATGGCGATGGATGTAAATATGGTGTTGATTTCCAGCTATATTCATTATTATTATGTATTACTCTCTGTCTCGTACAAAATTTCAAAAATGATGTAGTTTCCTGGTGTGTCCACACAAACACACACACACGTTTCTTCTTCTTTACTTGTTGTCATGTACGTCAACATCCGTTTTTTAATTCAACTTGACTCTAGTTGTGAAAAGGTCTTTCCATTGCAGTTTTGTGTGATATAACATTTGGCCTACGCCTGAAAAACCACCTCTTACCAGCGCAAAAACTTTTAATCGAAAAATGAGACTTTTGGTGAAATTGTCGTTTTTCCATTAGGTACATTTTTATGTGCAATTTATATTTACGCAATTTGAGGTAAATGGAAAAGTGACTTATTGTCACCTTCATAACCAAATACAATTCCTTCTTTGGTTATTTATCACATCAAAATAGATAACAATGAATAACTAGTCAAAATGCCTTTGCATTGGCTGTATCACCACTGCACAACCATTCTAGCAGAGAGAAAAAAATAAACAATAGAAGCTAAACTATGCAGGGTGTAATACGTAAACCCCAAACTACATATAAACCCATTACACATGGAGTTTTGTGAGGATCTGGTTTAGGTATTTGTTTTTAGAATGTAAACACTGCCACAGAATCAGGAAATAAAGTGTTATTTTTTATCACCACCACTCCACTCACTTTGGAGTGAAGCAAAAACAGAAGAAACTGAGTCCAGAAAAGGTTGAATTCTGATTTTAGTGGGATAAAAAGAATAAGAAGTCATGACGATAACAGATCAGTAAATATTATTTGATGTGTTTGTAAGACGATGCAGTGTACTCGAGGACACGGAACCAAACCTCCTGAAAATTCCGGCTGAACGGCGTCAGACTGACACTGTGCCCGTCAGACAAAGGCAGTGGCAGGTTTTGACAATCCTACCTCAGTTTATTCATTTATCTGCTTCACATCTCGCTGATGTAACCGGCGGAAAGACGAGTTCAAAGGATGTTTCAGAATGACAAAAAAGAAAAAAAAACACAGATGAATAATTTAGCGCTCGAGGACGTCACACTCAGAAAAGTCAACAGTCGTAGCTTTTCCACCATCTCACCTCCAAACCAAACTCAGTCCAAAACACACGGAATGTTATCGCACGTTTGGGCTGAAAATTCACATGAAACTGACACAAACAGAAGCAGAAGAGTCACAAATGTTTCTGTTCCTGTGGAATTTCAACCTGGAAAATGAAATCAAACCTTGAGGAACTCAGATACAGAGTCAGAGTTTTACCTTTGTCTGAAATCTGACAAAAAACACAGAAAATGTCAAATATTCTTATTACTGTGGATGAAAGCTGCATTTTCAGAAAGAGCAACACGTCCTTATACCTGAACAAAAGAACAGGTGGATTTGTCATTGAATACACAGACACAGAACATGATGGATAGCTTTAAAAAAACAAACAAAAAAAAACACCTTAGTGTAATATTTGGGCTGTGATTAAATCCTTGGTGCGTATATACATCTAAAACCAAACTATATTCATTACATCAGTTAAATAATGGCAATTCATTAAATGTCAATATCATATTTCAGTGCCATAATTTAGAGTTTCTACGTGTCATGAGATAACTTATTATGATGTGTCACTGTATAAAGAAAATGACTGATTGATAATATTTGTCATACATGTAATTAAAATGTCATTAATTAAAGGAAAAAAAATGTAGTCACATAGATAGTGAATATTTACACACCACAATTAAGAAATACAAAAAAATATGTAGAGCTGATGAGAAGATGCACCACTGATGCCAGTTTATTGCATTTGGCGTGCTATACGCACACATTCTCATCCTTTCACCTGTTATTGAACACCATTTGACGGTGCTTTGAAACAAACAAACACACAAACAAACACACAAACAAACACACAAACAAACACACAAACACACACGCACACAAAGCAAAGCCATCCACACAAAGGCACAGCACCCCTGCAGGGCTGGGGGAGAACACACACTACACAGAAAACATACATACGTACATAAAAACACAAATTATGACCCGGGGTCACAACCCTAACTGCTAATCACACTAGCCACTAATCATGCTAATGCTAATGCTGTGGTATTTTACACAGCGTAAATATACACACTGAAATCTTATAAAATGCCAGTTAAAAGTGGTGTGTTATCTGGACACAGTTCATGATACTGCGTCCAGATACCCCCCCAGTATGTGCCTCTGTTACTTGTCGGAGCTCACACCAGGGTACTGCCCCTGTAACAGTCCAACCACCTGTATTTCTGATAGGGCTGCACGATTAATCGATTTTAAATCGAAATCAGATTTTTTAATTAAGACGATTTTTTAAAAAGGGAAATCGTAAAATCGATTTCAACACTCTCGGGTTTCCGGGCCGCGCGCCTCCAGGCTACCGTAGGCTCCCGTAGGCTCCCGTAGGCTCCCGTAGGCTCCTCCTCCTACCTGTGAGACCGGTCTCCTCACGCCAGTCCAAACATGGCGTGTAATAAGGAGAGTGACAACTTCGTACCTAAAAAAATGAAGAGCAAGTCGGTTGTGTGGAATTGGTACGGGTTCGATGTTTCGGATGAAGAACAAACTATTCCTCGCTGCAAACTCTGCCTGAAGCCGGTATCTGTCAAGGACAGCAGCAGCACAACAAACTTATTTCAACACCTCAAAAATAATCACACGCCAGAGTGGGAGCAATGCGTTGCATTGCGGGCTACCGCTGCACACGAAAGCGACATGCTGGCTAAAACGCCAGCGCCAGCCCATAAGCAGTACATTAGCGGCTTCTTTTCTCGTGGTGTCCCGTATAGCAAGACAGAGGCCAGGTGGAAAAAGATAACAGATGCGGTGGCATTTCATCTCGCTAAAGACATGATCCCTATATGCACAGTAGAAAAGGCTGGGTTCAAACTCATGTTGAACGTTATCGATCCACGCTACGAGCTACCAAGCCGCAAATACTTTGGGGACGTCATCTTGGCTCAGCTCTACAACACCACACGTGCGAAAGTGTCAGTGCAATTAAAGGATGTGCCATTTCTCTGCGACGACAGACCTATGGTCAAGCCGGACGATGCAACCATACCTGAGTTTGACGGTGCATTTTATTAGTGATGACTGGAGCCTGGAACACGTCTGCCTACAGACCTCCTTCTTCCCTGCTGACCATAAAGGTGAAGAGATCGCCCAGGGGTTGAGAGATGCACTTCAGTCCTGGCATCTGAGTGAGGACCATCTCGTTTGCATGACGACAGATAGCGGCACCAATATGATAAAGGCTATGATACTGAATGAGTGGCCCAACCTACAGCGCTTTGGGCACAAACTTCACAACGCCATTGGTAAGTGTCAAACATGACAAAAGCATGATTGCATTCATCTGAAGTGTAGTGTTTATAAAACAAGTTACTCCTAGTCAGAGTAAGTGAATGACTTTGTGAAATACAAAAGTTACTCAGTCAAGGATGTCAAACTCATTTTAGTTCAGGTTCCACATACAGACCAGTATGATGAACCAGTAAAATATGATCATAATAACATATAAACATATAATAATGATAACTCCAAATCTTTGGTCTTTGTGGGCAAAAAAGTAATATTACATGAAACTGTCAACATTTCAAGCTATCTTTCTCAAAAATGTAAACAAAATGAAATGTCATAAGTAAATGCAGATTTACCAATATTCTACCTGTTATTAAATGTTTTGTGTATTTGTAGATCCACTGCGATCTGTAAGTTGTAATGTACATGTGGAAATGATAAACTGAGGCAGAATATTGTTAAAATTTAACTTATTTTCATAAGAAATTTCAGGTTGTTTGTGGTTGTTCATGTTATAAAACATTTTTTAATGGAGAGTTTGTTGATCTAAACATTTTTCCTTAATGTACTTTTACTTTTTTCACTCTAAATCAGAGGAAACTGGAGTTGACATGATTTATACATTATTGTATTATTACTTTACTGGTCTGGATGACATCAGATCATAATGGGCTGAATATGACCCCTGAACTAAATAGAATTTGACACACCTGCCTTAAGTCGACATTCTTATTCTCAGTACTTACACTTAATTAATTTACTACTGTGAAAAAACTGATTGAAGACTTGATACATATATATATATATATATATATATATAATATTATATATATATATATATATATAATCCATCCATCCATTCTCTTCCGCTTATCCGGGGCCGGGTCGCGGGGGTAACAGTCTAAGCAGGGATGCCCAGACTTCCCTCTCCCCAGACTCCTCCTCCAGCTCTTCCGGGGGGATCCTGAGGCGTTCCCAGGCCAGCTGAGAGACATAGTCTCTCCAACTGTCCTGGGTCTTCCCGAGGTCTCCTCCCGGTGGGACATGCCCGTGTATATATATATATATATATATATATATATAATATTATGTATAGATATATATATGTAACATCTCTGTCTTTTTGTCTGCTGTTTCTCTTTCTTTCTTTTTTTTTCCTCGGTCTCACTCTCAGCCACACCTCCTCATTGCTCTTTCTGTCACACCTCCTCATCAGTTGATTCCCCTCACCTGTGAGCACACCTGGCTCATTAGGTAGAGGGTTTATATTCACCTCTCTCTCCTTTGTTCTCTGCCAGATTGTCTTCTACTCGTGAGAAACTTTCCAGCGTTGTACCTACCTGATTCCTTGTGTCTGATCTTGTTCGTCCCTGACCTGCTCTGCTGCCCGTCGTCTGATCCCCTCTGACCCGTCTGCCTGGTTCTGCCTTTTTGTCCGTTTCCCTGGTGCTCGACCTGCCCTTTGTCCCTGACCACGTCTCTCCGCCTGCCGCTGGTACCGACCTGTTTCCGCCTCAGACCCTGCCTTCTGTCTCAGCCCCACTGGACTCTACGGACCCCCGGTTACTGGACTATCTGCCTGTCCCCGACGCCCCCCTTGCCTTACCCCTGTCGGATTACTCTGAGTTTGTGACTGTGTTAAAACTGTAACTGTTGTATTGAACTCCTGTTGCTACTACATAGCTTCAGTAAAGGTTTACAAACTCATACCTTTGTGTCGGTCTGCTTCTGGGTTCCGTTGTACCCGTTACAGTACAATCTGGCCAGAAATGGACCCAGCGGACCGATCCTCGGAGGGGGCTCGCTTGGACCGTGTGGAGCAGGGAGTAGCGGCTATCGCTGCGCAGGTCCAGCAGCTGGCGGCCCTCATCACACAGCAGACTTCTTCCGCACCCGATCCAGCTCCTCCGGCTCCGTTTCTGGGTTCCTCATCAGATTCCACGCCGGAGCCCCGGGTAGGGGAACCAGAACGTTACGCTGGGGATCCAGAAGGCTGTAATCCGTTCCTCACGAACTGCTCCATCCTGTTCGCTCTGCAGCCACGCACGTTTGCGACTGAGGCAGCCAAGGTCGCCTTCGCCATAAACCATCTCACCGGCAGAGCTCGGCTGTGGGGAACGGCTGAATGGGAGAAAAGTACCCCCGCTCTCTTCATTCCAGGCTTTCGCTGAGGAGCTGCGAAAAGTTTTCGGACTGGTGACTTCGGGTCCTGATGCCACGGGTGGACTAATGAGCTTCAATCAAGGTAATCGGTCTGTGTCTGATTACGCTATAGACTTCCGCACCCGAGCTAGACTCAGCACATGGAACTCAGGTGCACAGTGTGATGCTTATCTGAGCGGATTAGCCCCTTACATCAAGCATCAGCTGATTTCTTTCGATCTTCCCTCATCTCTGGATGGTTTAATTGAATTAACAACACGATTGGATCGACGCATACAGCTGTGGAGGCAGGAGTCACGTCGGGGTGGAGGACGCCAAACTTCACTTCGAGCTCCGGGGTTCCCCCTCCTCCCGATCCACAGACTGAGACTCTTGCTGAGGGAGGGGCGGAGCCGATGCAGGTGGGACGGACCAGTTTGACAGCGGCGGAGAAGGAACGACGGCGCCGTGAGAATCTGTGTTTGTACTGTGGTCAAGCTGGACACTTTGTTTCTAAGTGTCCAGTAAAAGGGAGGGCTCAGCAGGGAAAAGGGGCATCCTGTTGAGCCGGTTTAAGACATCCGCCCCAACCACCAGGCCGTTGTTCCATGTGCAGCTCCAGATGGCTTCAGAACCGTTCACCCTCGCTGCTTTCATTGACTCTGGGCGGATACTAATCTGATGGACGAGGGTCTGGTCGAACAGTGGAGTGGAGCTAGAAACTTCCCCGTCCAGTTCCAGCCAGTGCTTTAGACGGACACCTTCTAGGTACGGTTACTCATCAGACAAAGCCTATCATAATGTTAATAGCTGGAAATCACCTTGAGACCATCCAGTTCCACATACTGAAATCACCTGACCTACCGTTAATCCTTGGTTTTCCTTGGCTTCGGCGTCATAACCCACACATTGACTGGTCCACGGGGTCCATTTTGGAATGGAGCCCTGCATGTAAGTCCATCTGCTCCAACAGATCCATGGTCCAAACCCCCAGTTAGTTCCTGTTCTGCCATAGACCTGTCCCATGTTCCGTCTGTATCATGATTTTAGTAGGGAGGTGTTCAGTAAATCCCGGGCCATGTCTCTGCCGCCGCACCGTCCTTACGACTGTGCCATAGACCTTTTGCCAGGCACTACTCCCCCTAAGGGCCGTCTCTATTCCCTGTCCGCTCCTGAGAGAGAGGCCATGGAGACTTATATTAATGAGGCTTTGGCTGCTGCTGTATTATCCGGCCATCATCATCCCCCGCTGGAGCTGGATTCTTCTTTGTGGATAAAAAGGACAAGACTCTCCGCCCCTGTATAGATTACCGGGGCTTAAATGACATCACTGTTAAGAACCGTTACCCTCTCCCTCTCATTTCCTCTGCATTTGAGCTGTTGCAGGGGGCCACCATCTTTACTAAATTGGACCTCCGGAACGCCTACCATCTGGTACGGATCCGTGAGGGAGAGTGGAAGACGGCATTTAACACCCCACTGGCCATTACGAGTATCTTGTGATGCCTTTTGGTCTCACCAATGCTCCAGCTGTGTTTCAGGCACTAATCAATGATGTTCTGAGAGACATGCTGAATAAGTTCGTGTTCGTGTATCTTGATGATATTCTGATTTTTTCTCATTCTGAGCAGGAGCATACATCATGTCCAGGCGGTTCTGCAGGCCTCCTGGAGAATTCCCTGTATGTGAAAGCGGAAAAGTGTGATTTCACGCCTCCTCAGTGTCCTTCCTGGGTTACATCGTGGGACGGGACCGGATGGAGATGGATCCAGCGAAGGTTTCGGCTGTCACCTCCTGGCCAGTGCCCGAGTCCCGTAAGCAGCTGCAGAGGTTCCTGGGGTTCGCCAACTTCTATAGGAGGTTTATACGTGGTTACAGTACCGTGGCTGCCCCTCTCACTGCCCTCACCTCCTCCAAGGTTCCTTTCAGATGGACTACAGAGGCTGATGAGGCCTTCAGACATCTGAAGGACCGCTTCAGTTCAGCACCCATTTTGCGTGTTCCAGATCCAGAGAGACAGTTTGTAGTGGAGGTGGATGCCTCTGATGTGGGGGTGGGAGCAGTTCTCTCTCAAAGAACTGCAGATGACCTGAAAATGCATCCCTGTGCTTTTTTTTCCAGGCGGCTGTCCCCAGCAGAGAGAAATTATGATATTGGCAATCGTGAACTGTTGGCGGTGAAACTGGCGCTGGAGGAGTGGCGGCATTGGCTGGAGGGGACCAAGGAGCCATTTCTGGTTTGGACTGATCACAAGAATCTTGAATACATCCGTACAGCTAAAAGGCTCAACTCCCGTCAAGCACGTTGGTCCTTGTTTTTCACCCGCTTTAATTTCTCCCTCTCTTATCGGCCAGGCTCCGTAACATCAAACCGGATGCCCTGTCACGGCAATTTATGGTCGGGGAGGGAAGCATGATCAGCCAGACCCCATCCTCCCAGTCTCCTCCCATGGCAGTCCTCACCTGGGATGTGGAGGAACGAGTAAGAGCCGCCCTGGAGGATCAGCCGGTCCCAGCACCTGCCCCCAGAACCGCCTGTTCGTCCCTCAGGAGTTAAGGTCAGAGGTTTGCAATGGATTCATGGTTCAAAACTCACCTGTCACCCTGGTATTCAGCGCACCCTGGAGGTATTGCAGCGGCGGTTCTGGTGGCCGTCCCTAGTGGAGGACACTACAGGGTTTGTCAACGCATGTCCGGTCTGCAATCAACACAAGACTCCTCGTCGCTCCCCGCCGGTCTCCTTCAGCCACTGCCTATACCCCACCGACCCTGGTCACATATTTCCTTAGACTTCGTCACTGGGTTACCTCCTTCTGAGGGGAATACAGTCATTGACAGTAATTGACCGTTTTAGTAAAATGGCACATTTTATTCCCCTGCCCAAGCTCCCCTCAGCCAAGGAGACCGCTGAGGCGGTTCTCTTTAATGTGTTCCGTTTTCACGGCATCCCAGTGGATGTTGTGTCAGATCGGGGCCCCAGTTTACCTCTGTCTTCTGGCAGGAATTCTGCCGGCTACTCGGTGCCTCGTCCAGTTTGTCATCAGGGTTTCACCCACAGTCCAATGGTCAGACGGAGAGGATGAACCAGGAGATGGAGACTACTCTCCGCTGTATGGCATCTAAACATCCTGCCACCTGGGCCAAACAGCTGCTGTGGAGTATGCCCACAATACCCTCTCCAGCTCTGCCACAGGACTCACCCCGTTCCAGTGTGTTCACGGTTTTCAGCCTCCGCTTTTTCCTGCAGCGGAGGTGGAATCATCCTGTCCGTCAGCAGAGGCTTTTATCCGCCGCCGCCGTCAGACATGGGCCCAAGCCAGAGCCGCACTGAAGCGAGCTGCTGATAGGTATTCACCATCGCCAATCGCCGTCGCTCAGGGCCCCCAGTATCAGGAAGGACAGAAGGTCTGGCTGTCCACCCGGGACCTACCCCTAAAACTGAATCTAAAAAATTGGCCCCGAAATTCATAGGTCCTTTCCCCATCGAGAGGGTGGTCAATCCAGTGGCCGTCAGACTGAAGCTTCCTCGCACTATGCGCATTCACCCCACTTTCCATGTTTCCAAGGTGAAACCTGTTCATGAGAGTCCCCTGATGCCCGCCTCTCAGCCCCCCCCTCCCCCCCGGATGATTGATGGCGCTCCAGCCTTTACTGTGCGCAGATTGTTGCGCTCTCGTCGCCGGGGCAGGGGGCTCCAGTACCTGGTTGACTGGGAGGGTTACGGCCCTGAAGAAAGGTCTTGGGTTCCAGCTCGTCAGATCCTAGATGGTCAGCTCATCAGTGATTTTCATCGTCTGCACCCTGATCAGCCATCTAGTAACCGACACCACGCCGCTGACAATGGTGTGGTTTCCCCTCCTTCCCACGCTCCTGAATCGCCGGTGGAGGAGGAGGGGTCGAGGTCAGAAGAGGAGGTCCTTTCTGAAGAGTATTGACTCTCCGCCACACTCCTCCACCCACTCAGCTTTGTTTTGGGACGTCAGGGGCCGTCCCTTGAGGGGGGGGTTCTGTAACATCTCTGTCTTTTTGTCTGCTGTTTCTCTTTCTTTCTTTTTTTTTCCCGGTCTCACTCTCAGCCACACCTCCTCATTGCTCTTTCTGTCACACCTCCTCATCAGTTGATTCCCCTCACCTGTGAGCACACCTGGCTCATTAGGTAGAGGGTTTATATTCACCTCTCTCTCCTTTGTTCTCTGCCAGATTGTCTTCTACTCGTGAGAAACTTTCCAGCGTTGTACCTACCTGATTCCTTGTGTCTGATCTTGTTCCCTGACCTGCTCTGCTGCCCGTCGTCTGATCCCCGTCTGACCCGTCTGCCTGGTTCTGCCTTTTTGTCCGTTTCCCTGGTGCTCGACCTGCCCTTTGTCCCTGACCACGTCTCTCCGCCTGCCGCCTGGTACCGACCTGTTTCCGCCTCAGACCCTGCCTTCTGTCTCAGCCCCACTGGACTCTACGGACCCCCGGTTACTGGACTATCTGCCTGTCCCCGACGCCCCCCCTTGCCTTACCCCTGTCGGATTACTCTGAGTTTGTGACTGTGTTAAACTGTAACTGTTGTATTGAACTCCTGTTGCTACTACATAGCTTCAGTAAAGGTTTACAAACTCATACCTTTGTGTCGGTCTGCTTCTGGGTTCCAGTTGTACCCGTTACATATATATATATATATATTTTTTCAGTCAACATTCATGGTTTTTAATTTTTCTAAGAAATACTTAATTTATTCATGATATTCTGTTTTTTAATAGATCAATCTTTTAACATTTTAAGCATGTGGTGATGCAATGTCAGTGTTTGTTTCTTCTATATTTCTTTTTATACAGAGAATGGCATGAAGGACCCAGGGATTGATCGTGCCATTGGGATCTGTAAGAAGGTCGTCAGTTCTTTTTCATATTTGGAAAAGAAGAAGAGAGCTTGCTGCAGTACAGACAGAGCTGGGTCTGCCTGTTCATCAGCTCATCACAGAGTCCCCAACCAGGTGGGGGTCCAGACAAGCGATGATAGAGCGTATTCTGGAACAAGAGAAAGCCATAGCACGTGTCCTGGGGTCAGACAAGAAATGCAGGCACCTCGTGCCCACCTGGCAAGACCTTGAGGTTTTGGAATCTGTGAATAAAGCCATTAAACCACTGCAAGATTTCACCGACGCACTGTCTGGGGAGAGTTATGTGACTGTCTCTTTCATCAAACCAACTCTGAGCATATTCAGAAGCAGTCTCCTCAAGCCCGAAGACAACGACACGGAGCTCACAAAAACTATCAAAGAAAAATTCTGAGTTATATGACTGACAGTTACACTGACTCTGACAAAGACGAACTCTTGGACATGACCTCACTTTGGATCCCAGGTTCCGCACAGCGTACATTCATCCTGAGATGGTGGAACACATTAAGAAGAGAGCTGTTACAGAGCTGCTGAACCTCCCCACTGACCAAACCAATCCAGAGCCAGGAGCAGCTGTGCCAGGAAGAAGAAGCTCAGCATGGCCCTGCACCGAAGAAAAGGAGGAGCTTGGCAAGCTTCTTCCAAAAGAAGAATGTGCCCTGTTCTTCCCTGTCACAGGCAGATAGAGTTAGAAGTCAGTTAGAAAGCTACCTGTTGACCCCTGAGATAAGTGAAGATACTGATCCTCTTCAGTGGTGGAAGAAACATGAAGAAAACTTTCCAAGACTCAGCATACTAGCCAAGAAATACCTCTCAATCCCTGCAACAAGTGCCCCATCCGAGAGGCTCTTCAGTGTTGGAGGGAACATAGTAACTTGCCACAGGGCATCCCTCAAGCCAGATGTTGTAGACAGACTCGTGGTCCTTGCAAAAAACTTGGAAATGTGACTTCAATAACTGTAATCAATGACTGAAATAATCTGACTGCAACAGTGTGACTTGTAGAAACAATGGACTGGCATTACCTCTATCTCTTGTATTATGAGAGATCATAGGAGTCTCACATGATTTTGTTATTTAGTTATGCAAATAACATTTCATTTTGTTTGCACAAGTGTTTCTCAATAGGCATACAAATAACACAATTTGTGTTTGTGCTTTTGGCTCCAGGATACATTTTTTTAAAGCTCAATTTTACAAAATGTCGATGTTTCTGACTTTATGCATTGTTTGTTCAAGATGGTAGAAAAACCTTTATTTTTTAATTTTTTAAAGTGAAGTTGGGTGAAGACTTATGCTTGTCACTTTATCCCAAGGGGGATTCATTTTTGTTTATATATGAAGTTTTGACTTCATTCCCAAATAAGGGCACTTCATCTTTAACAAAGAACCTGTTTATGTTCAAGTGAGGTTTGGTGAAAGGTTCTCACTTAATTAATACGAAAATTTGTTTGGTCAAGATGATTTTCAAGAGTGTCACTTTACTAAACCCAGGAGGGATTTCTTGCAATTGCACTTCATTCCAAGTAGAAAAATGTGTTTACTATTTTCTAAAATAAAAACAAAATGATGGAAATAACTTCTGTTGTCTTTTGTAGTTTTACACAAAAATCGAAATCAAAATCGAAAATCGAGTTTTTAAAGGAAAAAATCGGGATTTTATTTTTGGCCAAAATCGTGCAGCCCTAATTTCTGACATGGGGGGGGGTCTGCTGCATCTCCTCTGCACTAATAGCCAGTGTGTCTGTGATTTTTCGTGTTTTTTCCCCTCCCATCCTGTGTTAAATAACTTATGACGCATGAAATCTTTTCTGCTGAGTTTAATTATTGCACGTCAGTTTGACCTGGGACACCAACTGAAGGACATGAAGGATAAAATGATTAGATTTCAAAGCCAACGGTTTGGTTTTCTTCGGTCATTTCAGATGGAACCCACCTACACTCATAAAAGCCTCTTCAGTTCTTGGTCCTGGTTTCTGGTTTCCTGTTGTAAAGACTGTTCACACAGATTTGATCTGTGTTTAACCATGTGTAACTGAATGTAAAAGGTCACTTTGATACTGAATGAAAGATATGCGTGTTGAATAAAATCTAATTACATTAATTTGATTTAATTACATATAAATTTCAACAATGGTATGAAATTCTAGTTATAGAAATTGTTGAGAAAAACTAAATAAAGCAAGAATGTGTCAGAGCCACTGTGTGTACAGATCTTTTACACTGATTCATTCAATCGGTCACTGATTTTCAGATGATTAATCGTGTACTGGGCAGTTTGACCCAGTACGACGGAGTATTAGGGCCACATGAGGAAATAAACACACCTGTCACTATGATAATGAAGTCATAAAATATCCAGATAAAACCCCTAAGTTTATGAGAATGAAGTCGAATACAAAAGGAGTCAGAATTTTACGAGAAGAAGTCGTAATATTATGAAAATAATGTAACCATATTTGGAGAATAAAGCCATGATAATACGAGAATAATGTCGTAATTTAAGAACAGGCAGTGATTAAATTGTTTTTTTTTAATAATTTATATATATATATATATATATATATATATATTATATTATATATATTATATTTTTTTTTTTTTTTTTTTTTTTTTTTTTTAATCATGATTTTTAAAATATTTTCCCACCTATTTTTAGATTATGACATTATTCTTGTAATAGTAAGGCTTTACTCTCAAAATGACAGCATTATTCTGATAATATTCCCACTGCATTCTTGTAAAATTATGACTTTTTTGTATTTGACTTTATTCTCATAGAATTACAAGTTTTATCTGGATATTTTATGACTTCATGCTCGTAGTGACAAGTGTTTTTATTTTCTTCTGTGGCGCTAATACACTGTCGTATGTATAGGTATACAAGCAAGGAATGGATGAACATGTGAGTATAAAGTGTGAAATTGTTACTTAAACACAAGCTGTAATTACAAATAAAGTTATCTTTAACTTTATAATAAAGTTATATAAATAAGTTATTGGGGGTTTAAAAACAGGAAAAAAAGCGTTTGTAACCCAGGGATATTACTGCTGTTCCTTCAAACTGAAGGGAACTGGAATCTCTTAGAACAGTTCCAACAGTTCATGCATCTGTCATGAATAGTTCAGACATGATGACTTATTAAACTGAGCGTCTTCTGTTTTCCTGCAGGTCCGTCTCTAACCACATCCTTCTAAGGTGTGTCCCTGTTCAACATCACATCACGTTAGGTCACATTTTTCTGTCGGCGCTCATTTATGAAAACCTCAATAATCAACAGTCATTTTCACACTCAGGCTCAAACGCCACAACCACAAGTACATCATCATACAAACACATCAAATCCAGCCTTAATATCACCATTAATTACTGATCAGCGACTGAAAAGACCCTGGATTACAGATTACTTTATTGTCATTTGACAGCACAGTGTACATACAGTACAGAGTACATCCAACGAGATTTCAGTCGATGATTAGGAACATGGGGCCGCTGCAGCTGGTGCGCCACCGCTGAACCAGGATCAGCGCTCTGCAACCTTTATTATCAGTCACAGCCATTTCGCCCCCTCCCTCTGCTGCCAAAAAAAAAAAAAAAAATAGTCTGGAGCCGCAAAAAAAAAACAGAGCTGATAAACTTTTAAAAGTTTTTATCTTTTTTACATTTGATCTGTTCCAACCACTGAATACAACAAACAGAAGTGCAGTGTGGAATGGATTCTGGAGTAGGATTACTCTAAAAGTACACAGTAAAAGTAGTTCATAGTATTTGTGCTAATAGTATATGAAATACTAATACCAAAATACCAAATTCACAAGGTACTTACTGGAAAAAATTATTTTATTCATCATTGAATGTAGTCCTAAAGCCTATTTCAGACAAAAAAACAAACACTTTGGAGCTTGGAAGGGATTTTTGAGTATGATTACTCCAAAAGTACATAGTAAAAGTATTTCATAGTATTTGTACTAATAGTATATGAAGTACTAATACCAAAAATACCAAATTCATGAGGTACTTTTTGGAAAAATTATTTTATTCATCATTGAATTTAGTCTTAAAGCCTATTTCAGATGAAAAAACAAACACTTTTGGAGCTTGGAAGGGAATCTGTTGTAGGATTACTCCAAAAGTACAGAGTACTCATACTCATACAGTCACTGTATGAAGAGTGCCACTATTTATGGAAAGGATTCTGTTCAAAACTCAACACTGCCTCCACAGTTCCCAGTCGTACTGCTCCATATTCTCCCGGAAAACGGACTGAATTATGTGAGTAATTTACAAAGGATGGACAGAACCATCCATGCGTCTGCATCTGTGTCTGCATCTGTGTCTGCGTCTGTGTTTGCATCTGTGTCTGCGTCTGCATCTGTTTCTGCGTCTGCATCTGCGTCTGTATCTGTGTCTGCGTCTGCATCTGTGTCTGCGTCTGCATCTGCATCTGTGTCTGCATCTGCGTCTGCATCTGTGTCTGCATCTGCGTCTGCATCTGTGTCTGCATCTGCGTCTGCATCTGTGTCTGCATCTCTGTCTGCATCTCTGTCTGCGTCTGCGTCTCTGTCTGCATCTCTGTCTGCGTCTGTGTCTCTGTCTGCATCTCTGTCTGCGTCTGTGTCTCTGTCTGCGTCTGTGTCTCTGTCTGCGTCTCTAACCTCGAGCAGACATGAACCCTGACTGTTTTGAAGGCACCTTCACTCCATTCAGCTCATCTACCGTAACTGTCCAATGAGGAGAACATGAGAAAAACACTAGCATCTGGACTGACCACAGAAAGGGAGGAGCCACTACAAGGAGGAGGAGGAGCCACATGAGGCTCTGGAGCCACAGGTTGCCCACCCCTGGTCTGAATATGTGGTTAAATATGGAGGGGCATACGAGAATATGTGGAGGTAAAACAATCCATGAAGTATTCAGAGCCAACAGCTAATATTAGCATTCAAGCATCTCCTGGCTAACATCATCTGACATTTAGATAACATGTAGGCATGAATTAATCTGAAATATTCACACACATCTATGTCAGTCTGGAAGGAAAAGGTACAGGATATAAATTAATCTGTCCTTCTGTATTCAGTAACGATATGTGACATTAATGTGTAATATGTGACATTCATCAAACGTCGTCAGGTGAACAGAAATCATGACGGACAGTTAATTGATTCCAATGATAATACCAGCAAGGAGTTGGCTGAATGCTAATGTTAGTTCTTGTCAAACAACATTTACTGGGTCAAATACATCAGTTTTTGTCTTAAATATGGCCCAACCCTTCCAGATTCTCACTGTTCATTATCCTTTCAGACAATATACTTCTGAAAACAGCCTTTAGAGAGTAGCTTATGTGAGAAAATGTTCCTTTAAAGAAGTGATATTTTGCTCTTTCAACTAGAATTATGTATTTTCCAACATTTCCCTGTGGTCTACAGCTGTAAACGCTCTGCTTGGGTCTGAATTCATTAATTCAACTCCACAGGTCTGTCTTTAACCCTACACTGTAAAAAAAATAAATAAAAAAAAAAATCTGTAATTTAACAGAATTGTCACTGTTTAACAGATTTTTCCCGTATTTTTAAGATACAGGAAAATATCACTGAAATGACAAAAACAGACTGATTTTACATGTCAAATGTAAAATAGCATGAAAAACAGTAACTGTGAAGAACCAGAAAACTTCCATTTTTTAAAAGAATTTTTTTCTTTTTTCACAGAAAATACAGTTAAAATACATTTGCAAATGTATCATAATTTCACAAATATTTGTTTTCTATTCATGAGATTAAACTGTTAATTTAAAGTTTAATACTGTAAAAAAAGAAAAAAAAAAAAATAAATTACTGACAATTAACAGTAACAGAAGTATTAGTTCTGTCAGTTGAACCAGACTTGTTTGTTAATTGACAAATATCTTGTGTAATTACAGGAGGTTTCACAACAAAAACGTTGAATAAATGTGTTTTTGTGAATGTATAACATGTATAAGCACTGATAAACTGTCCAAATACAGTTTTTATCAGTGGATTGGACAACTGAGTCTGACTGAAAATGATTTAAATATATGTACACTACCAGGCAAAAGTCTGGACTCACCTTCTTATTTAAATGACATGAGATGGACCACAGATGGCCAACAAGAGTTCAGCATCATTTGGAACTCCTTCCAGACTTTTGGAAAACATTTCAGGTGATTACCTCATGAAGCTCATCGAGAGAATGCCAAGAATGCACAAAGCAGTAATAAAAGGAAAATGTGGCTATTTTGAAGAATCTAAAATATAAAACATGCTTTGAGTTTTGTCACACCTTTTTAAACTACATAATTCCGTATGTGTTCATTCATAGTTTTGATGCCTTCAGTGAGAATCTACAATGAAATAGTCATAAAAATAAAGAAAAACAGGTGAGTTCAAACTTTTACCTGGTAGTGTGTATATATATAATATATAATATCTATATATATATATATATATATATATATATATATATATATATAGGGAATTGGATTGTTTTAATACATGTAAATATCTTTAGTAAACATTAAAAGTAAAAAAAAAATAAAAAATTGCAAAATCTCATGTAAAGTTGGGGCAAAAACTGTATTTTAATTATGGAAAATTACCGTATTTTTATGAGATAGTTATTTTCTGTTAAACATTATTTTTTTGGTGTCCCTGCTGCTGGAATAATATATATATATATATATATATATATATATATATATATATATATATATATATTTTTTTTTTTTTTTTTTTTTTTTTTTTTTGTCTTTTATGTTTTTTTTTTTGTTTGTTTGCTTTTTATAGTGTATTTCTGACTAATGACACCAGAAAGACGGTTTGGAGCGCTGGCCCTTTAAATGCATGTAGACGCCACTTCAGGCCCCGCCCCCTGCAGGTTGTTGACTGTGCTTTCAGAAGTTCAGATCTGCACTGTTTCTTTTAAGCTTAAAGTTTTCATCTGTTTTTATGGGTTTGCTTGTTGGTTTGTTTTTGTGTTTTGTTTTGTTGTTTGGGGGGGGGGGGTGTTGTTTGTTTTTCTGTTTAGTTTTTTGGCGGTTTGTTTGTTTGTTTGTTTGATGCTTATGCTTGTTAGTGCTTCCCTTCCCCTGCTGGAATGCTGTGAATTGTCCTGTCCATGAAATGTGCTATAGAAATAAACCGGCCTCACCTTTCTGTCCGTTCAGCCACTTGTGTTCGGTAATACAACCGACAGCTGAACATCTGAGGTCATGGGCTCCAGGTCTGGACAGATTTTCAGTTTTTACTACAACCGCTGCTGCTGACAAACTATTCTGTTGAACTCAAACAAACGTTGGTCAGAAGTCTGGGCCTCGTATGTGCTCGTATGTTTCTGTTTCTGACTCATGACACCAGAGCACTGGCCCTTTAAATGCACAGGAGACACGTCAGACTCCAACCCAAATGGACATTTGGGCAGATCTCCATTTTGGCATTTGTGTGTAAACAGAGGGGAAGGTGAAAACAGAGATTCTCCGACGGAGGAAGGAAAAAGTCCAAGTTCACATGTGATGATCTGTTCAGAGGAAGAGGATGGAGCTGATAAGTGAAGTGACAGCGACTACACGAGAAAAGAAGGACGTTTGGTGCTAGCGAACATGTCCAACTTCGTTAATTAGCGCCCACTACATCTGCGTAACAGGATCTGCGTATTTATGAAGTGTTTCCACATTGTCATCCTTCAGATTTGGTTAGTTTGATTTCTTTATCCTTTTTCTGTTCTGTCCAGTTCAGTAGAAGGTAAATGAAGCAGTCCACGTGAACTAAAGACAAAACGAGTGAAAACCAGACGCAGCCGTTAACGACTACAGAACTAACACGCTTCCACACAGTTCAAACCGGTTTCATCCCCTCTGTCACATGGAAATGAAGTCAGCGGCTCATCCATTCACTTTGCATTACATTAGACGACGCAGAGCCAGGAGAACTACATCTGCATCTGGGAGGGGGGGGGGGGGCAGAGGGCTCCTGGATGGTCCAAAGTCCTGGTGAGAGGGCCTTTTCCATCAGGACCCCCCCACTTTGGAACGGCCTGCCCCAGGACATAAGGCTGAGGAATCAGTGACGTCTTTTAAATCCCTTCTTAAAACACATTTTTATAGACTTGCTTTTATGTGCTGTCTGTCCCATTTTAACTTTAATTGTTTAAATTACATTTGTATCCTGTTTGGTTTTTCATTTCTATTCTCATACATGATGTTTTATCTCACTCCTTCCTCTATACATTGATTTGACTGCATCATGTTCTCCCTGCCCTCTTCACTCTGGTTCCCTTCCTTTTGTCAGTGTCATGTGTTGGCGTTTGTTGTCCACACCTGTTATGTGTTGTTTTCTGGTTTGGTGTCTTCACTTGGACGTTGTATTCTGCTGTTGTGTCCTTCTGCTTTGTCTGTCAAAGCACTTTGGAAACTTCATTTTAAAGCTGCTCTAGAAATGAAGCTATTATTCTTATTATTATTATTTATTATTATTATTATTATTATTATATGTTCATAGCAGAAGTAACATTTCGTTCAGCATTCTGGTTGGTTAATGGTACTCTCCTGTCCCACTACACTGCCACCTACAGGCCTGGTGTGCTCCTGACTGTGTAGATATACAGTAGGGATGCACCCATACCACTTTGTTCCAGACTGAGTACGAGTACTTCTATTTGAGTACTTGCCGATACCGAGTACTGATCCTAGTCCTTAATAATCCCATTCCAGTTGTTGGTTCCTTTTGTAAATGTGCTTTATAGTCGTTGTCATTAGTCTGACTGGAACAAAGTGCTGCTGCTGACATTTAATGTGTTGGAATGAGCGTTTGTCAGTTAATCCACCAGGGGGCGCCGCTCTGAATGAACCATACTGGACAAATACCACGAAGAAGAGGAAAGTTTAATGAGAAGAAGAAGAAGAAAGTCAGTAATAGCAAACCTGTAGACGACAGAGGAACACTACTGTGATACTAATGTTAGTGTTTTCTCTGTAAGGTTTAAAAGTTTAGCTTCAGCAGGAAGAGAAAACACAGATGAGTGACAGGTTTGGTTTGCACTTCCGCTGGCGGCGGTCCGCACCGCTCCGTACTCCCGCTGGTATTCTGTGTCTGGGTACTCATCCTCCATCAGCTGGAAAACAGATGAATGTAGTCAGATTACAGACAGAAGGCTGCGTCTGTATCTGTGTGTGAACGCTACTGTCAGTGTTACTCTGATCATTTCTGTGGTTCCATCTCCACACTCTTCACACTCACACACATTCTTCCTCCTCCTCGTACCTGCTGCACTGAACTGGGAATGGCACACGGACACAAGTGGGATCGCTGCAGTTGTATCAGATTACTTTTACGAGTACAAGTACAAGTACACGCTCTGAGTATTGAAGCCGATACCAATACTGGTATCAGATCGGTGCATCCCTAATATACAGGGCCGTATACACTTCGAGTTTTCCGAAAATGACCGCATCTGAATGTTTTTTTTTTAAATGGAGAGGGGAAACCTCAGTTAAAAAAAATATTCGGCTACATATAAACACAGCCTCAGTCACTTATGTTATTTGTCATAATATTGTGACTTTTGTGCTTATTCTTCTGAGCCCAGGAAAGTAAAAGTTTTGGTGTTTTCACATTAAATAATTGTCTGGATTGGAGTACAGCTGTGAAACTCCTAACCGTTTCTTTTCAAGACTTCTTTTATGGAACATCATTGTTAACCCTAACTCCTGTAAGTCGCTTTGGAAATAAAAGCCAAATGCACAAATGTCCTGAAACTGTTGTCCCCTACAGAGGACTAATGCACTGCTGGGTCTGTGGAGGGGACAGGGTTAATAAGTGACAGAATAAATACAACATATAGCTCCTTTAATGTGAGGGATTTCAGTTCCATTAATCCCCTGCATGTAGATCCATAAATGAATATTGTAAAGGAAAATATTACATGTTTGTGTCGACAGCAGTGGAACTCCAGTAAAACCCAAATAAAGGCAGCATGGTGCAGGTTGGACTCTGTGAGTCTGTCAGTCAAACAAGCAAATAATTGGACTGTTTTGTTCCTTTCAAATGTGAAGTGTTTTGTTTCTGGTTAATTTTTGTTATTTTTTATTTTTTCCTTCTTCTCACAACATCTGGCAACAACAGCACCTACCACTTTTCATCGTCAATTTGGACAAAACAAAAGCGTGGAGGGAAAAAAAAAAAGTCTGAGATGGAGGTGGGACAGACGACGGACGGACAGCGAATTAATTCAGCCTCAAAAAAAAAACAAAAAACCCCCCACAATCCTCGTGTTTTCACTTCTTCTGTGTTCAGAGAATTCAAAGCGTCCATTTTCTTGGTCAGGAGAGAACGAAGCCGACTCGCCGTGGTTTGAAACTCCTCATAATCTGCCCTCAGAGGCATTTCCACAACAAATTAGCCTGCCACGTTTCATGTTTTAATTACAGTTTGCCCTTCAGATCAGGACTCCGTTTAGCAGTCCTGCTGGATTTCACACTGTCCAATAAGAATTCCACTCACTCAAATACTTTATCCCTCCGGTGGTGGGCGAAAGGACGGTGAAGTGGGTCTTTCTGTCAGTGCAGAGTGAGACATCTCCATGCAATTTCCTGTAACATTCATGCTCCACGGAGGGTAAATCCAACTAAAGCGCTGTAATACCGCCACTGTAATGAAGTCCACGGCCTCCAGACGACGCCCAGATGACTTCTGACTGCTGAACTGTAAGACTGATGGTGTTAATATCGGCAACGAATACGATGAAAAGGAGGAACGGGAGCGTCATGTGTCGAGGCGTAGTTGTTTTTGTACCGCAGACATGTTCGTTCATCATGGACCAACGCTGCGCTTTATTGGATTCAGTCACAAACACTAACACGATATGTCAAAACGGAGGAACTACTGGGCTGCAAATGTATGTTTCATGTCTGGATTCATTCAAGCTGGAACCGTCAGAACCCTCACTCCATGGGTTGGTTCTGAATTTCTCTCAATGTAGTTTTTTTGTTTTTATCCTGGACCATGATTTTTAAATGTTCTACCTCTAAATTTCTAAAATATTTTCCTGCTCTGACTGTAAATCTTCATTTCTACCACATAACCATCCACTTTCTTCGCATCTCACTGAGGAGGAAAATCTACCATTAAACTTCCACTGAGGCTCCACAGTTCATCATTTTTGTTCTCCTTAAATCAGTGTTGTTCAACCTTGGGGTCGGGACCCCACATGGGGTCACCTGAAATGTCTTTTGTTTCCCCACCTTTGTTTTTTGGAGTTTTGCAGAGATTGGGCAACACAGACACTATCATATGTGACCAATCAACTGGCAATGAATTAGTGCACAAATTCCTTTTTTTTTTTTTTTTTTACATGTATACAAAAAAAACAAAAGCGGAGCAGGGCTGGGGGGTGCACATGCTCCGTGAATGTTGGTCGGGGGGGTAGCGTATCGGTCGACATTGTCGCTTTCCTCTTCCTCTAACTCCATACTCAGCCACAGGTGATAGTATGGATCCAAGTGATTATTCCAAGAACGACCGGCTTCCACCACTCACCGGACGGCCACTTCCTTCACACTGTGGGTTCCAGTTTGAGGCCAGAGGAGCTCCAGTGGAGGGGGTTCCCCACCGCGTCTTTTTTGTGAGTCAGACCAAGTCTTCCCCAGGGGTTCACAGACGGAACTGCCGCGTACTCCTGGTCCTGCTCTGAAGAGTCCATCTCATCCACTATTATTCAATTACGCAAAATTAAAATGAGATCGATCTAAGATCGATTAAAGCGATTTTTTCCCAGCCCTAGTCTCTGAGCCAATGTATAAAGGAAGCAGGCTGTGGTGACTTCCATTTCAGGATGATTATCCTTCTCTCAAGAATGGTCATAAATGCAAGAGTTACTTTGGGAAGTAGAAAGGGAAGGTCACCTCAAATTTATAGTAAGTGATAAAAATAAACATTTACAAATAGAGAAAATCTGTTGAGTTGACAGAGCCAATCCCATTTATACCAGACAAACTGTGTGTGAAACTGCAGCACTGTGGTTCTGTTTGTGTCACATGTTCACTGTGGTCAGTTTCAGATGCTGCAGCTCTTTCATCATTCATAGTTTCAGTTCTTGTTTGTTCAGTATTAATTGTCCTCCTTGTAAATCCCAGCTGGACTGACTGGACAGATCCTGACCTTTAATCTACACCTGGATTTACTGCCTCTGTCCAATAATAGACATTATATAGACTAAATGTCCACAATAACAGACATTATACAGACTAAATGTCCACAAGAATACACATTATACAGACTAAATGTCCACAATAATACACATTATACAGACTAAATGTCCACAATAATAGACATTATACAGACTAAATGTCCACAATAATACACATTATAGACTAAATGTCCACAATAATACATTATACAGACTAAATGTCCACAATAAGAGACATTATATAGACTAAATGTCCACAAGAATATATACAGACTAAATGTCCACAATAATACACATTATACAGACTAAATGTCCACAATAATAGACATTATACAGACTAAATGTCCACAATAATAGACATTATACAGACTAAATGTCCACAATAATACACATTATACAGACTAAATGTCCACAATAAGAGACATTATATAGACTAAATGTCCACAATAAGAGACATTATATAGACTAAATGTCCACAATAGACATTATACAGACTAAATGTCCACAATAATAGACATTATATAGACTAAATGTCCACATAATACACATTATACAGACTAAATGTCCACAATAATAGACATTATAGACTAAATGTCCACAATAAGAGACATTATACAGACTAAATGTCCACAATAATACACTTATACAGACTAAATGTCCACAATAATAGACATTATAGACTAAATGTCCACAATAATACACATTATATAGACTAAATGTCCACAATAATACACATTATATAGACTAAATGTCCACAATAATAGACATTATAGACTAAATCTCCACAATAATAGACATTATATAGACTAAATGTCCACATAATACACATTATACAGACTAAATGTCCACAATAATAGACATTATATAGACTAAATGTCCACAATAATAGACATTATATAGACTAAATGTCCACAATAATAGACATTATATAGACTAAATGTCCACAATAATAGACATTATATAGACTAAATGTCCACAATAATACACATTATACAGACTAAATGTCCACAATAATAGACATTATATAGACTAAATGTCCACAATAATAGACATTATATAGACTAAATCTCCACAATAATAGACATTATACAGACTAAATGTCCACATAATAGACATTATATAGACTAAATCTCCACAATAATAGACATTATATAGACTAAATCTCCACAATAATAGACATTATAGACTAAATCTCCACAATAATAGACATTATATAGACTAAATGTCCACAATAATAGACATTATATAGACTAAATCTCCACAATAATAAACATTATATAGACTAAATGTCCACAATAATAGACATTATATAGACTAAATCTCCACAATAATAAACATTATATAGACTAAATCTCCACAATAATGACATTATATAGACTAATCTCCACAATAATAACATTATACAGACTAAATGTCCACAATAATAGACATTATATAGACTAAATCTCCACAATAATAGACATTATACAGACTAAATCTCCACAATAATAGACATTATATGACTGAATGTGTCTAAAATTCACATTTATTTGAAACCTAGTATAGAAAACTATGTTCTGCTTTTGGAGTTTTACTTTCTAAAAACTCATCTTAAATCCGTTCAGTCACATGTGAGGCCCATGTGACTGAACGTTACTAAATCTCCAGGACGTTCAACAAGTCAAGAATTTCCTGGTTGTGTGTACGATACTGATATCACACCATGTTTCCTTTAAAACAATAAACTATTCATCACAACAGCTCCTTTTCCATCAACATTCCCAGGAACTTTTATTCCCAGGAATTGATTTATCTAAAAGAATTCCTGGAAACCTGCGTGGTTTGCGTTTCCACCTCATACTATTTTACATTTTTTATGTCGTTTCCATTTAATTGCATCTTATTTCTTTAATGTGATTTGTTGCATTTTACATTTTCTTGCCATGTCTTTTGTTGCTTTGTCGTTAAATTGTTTGCATAATTTTTGTTTTTACATCTATTATATCACTTTTCTCTCACTTCATGTTGATTTTTCATTAAACCTTTCACTTCATGATGCAATTCTCTTATTCAATCATAATTCTTGTTCTGTCTTTGTCATTTTAATTGTTTAACATCATTTCCTTCTTGTTGCATCTCTTATGTTGCGTTGATCTTTTTCCCTCTTGTTATGTTTCTTTTATATGTTATCATCTTGTTCCATGTGATGTGTGTGATTTTCAGTAGATGTGTTATTGTTGCATCTATTTAAGTTGTAAAGAAGTCTTGATGTTGGGAGGAACACACTGGAAAATGAAGCAAAAGACAAACTAAAGGGTGGCAGATGGCCAAAACAAATAAATAAATAGATAATCAAACTGCCTTCCAGGGAAGTCAGGGCTCCAACATGTCACAAAAAGAAGGAAATAAAATGTGATGTTTATTTTTTGGAACAAGACACAAGTTTTTAACTTTAATTAAGAGATACTGAGAAATATTTGTACACATCTGCAGGGACGGTGAATGGTGGAAAACAGCAGAATTATTATGACTTCACAACACAATACCAGCGATTTGGCAGCATTTTATAGAAACTACATGGACAAAAGTATTGGGACACATCATCTCTACAGCTGTAATGTCCTGTTCATGAGGATCTGATATAAAAACAACAGTATTTCCTGAAAGTTTAATGGGAGATTTTTCTTCCTCAGTGAGATGTGAAGAAAGTTGATGGTTAGTTGTGGTAGAAAATTATTATTTACAGTCAGAGTGTGAAAAATTTTCTAGAAATTTAAAAGTAGAACATTTAAAATCATAACCATGGATTTAAAAAAAGTTAAATAAAGATATCCATCCCTCCATTATCCACCGCTTATCCGGAGCCGGTCGTGGGGGTAACAGTCTAAGCAGGGATGCCCAGACTTCCCTCTCCTCAGACTCCTCCTCCAGCTCTTCCGGGGGACCCCAAGGCGTTCCCAGACCAGCCACAGACATAGTCTCTCCAACGTGTCCTGGGTCTTCCCCGAGTCTCCTCCCGGTGGGACATGCCCGGAACACCTCCCCAGGAGGAGTCCAGGAGGATCTGAAACAGATGCCTGATCCACCTCAGCTGGTTCCTCTGGATGTGGAGGAGAGCGGCTCTACTCCGAGCTCCTCCCTGGTGACTGAGCTCCTCCCCCTATCCCTAAGGTGCGCCCGCCACCCTGCGGAGGAAACTCATTTGGACCGCTTGTATCCAGGATCTGGTCCTTTCGGTCCTGACCCAAAGTTCATGACCATAGGTGAGGGTAGGAACGTAGACTGACCGTAAATCCAGAGCTTCTCCTCTCGGCTCAGCTCCTTCTGAACCACAACCGACCGGTACAGCGACTGCATCACTGCAGACGCTGCACCGACCCTCTGTCAATCTGACGCTCCATCCTTCCCTCACTGTGAACCAGACCCCAAGATACTTAACTCCTCCACTTGGGGCAAAGACTCCCCACCGACCCACAGAGGGCAGACCACCTTTTTCCCGGTCCAGAACCATGGCCTCGGATTTGGAGGTGCTG